>NC_061508.1:20011814-20058611 GCF_022539505.1 Lolium rigidum
TAAGGTTATGGATGTGCTGTTGCCACTAGGGATAAAACATTGATGCTATGTCCGAGGATGTAGTTATTGATTACATTACGCGCAATACTTAATGCAATTGTCTGTTGTTAGCAACTTAATACTGGAGGGGTTCGGATGATAACTCTGAAGGTGGACTTTTTAGGCATAGATGCGGTTGGATGGCGGTCTATGTACTTTGTCATAATGCCCAATTAAATCTCACTATACTTATCATGTCATGTATGTGCATTGTTATGCCCTCTCTATTTGTCAATTGCCCGACCGTAATTTGTTCACCCAACATGCTTTTATCTTATGGGAGAGACACCTCTAGTGAACTGTGGACCCCGGTCCATTCTTTAATACCGAAATACAAATCTGCTGCAATACTTGTTTTTACTATTTTCTCTCGCAAACAATCATCTTCCACACAATACGGTTAATCCTTTGTTACAGCAAGCCGGTGAGATTGACAACCTCACTCGTTTCGTTGGGGCAAAGTACTTTGGTTGTGTTGTGCAGGTTCCACGTTGGCGCCGGAATCTCCGGTGTTGCGCCGCACTACATCCCGCCGCCATCAACCTTCAACGTGCTTCTTGGCTCCTCCTGGTTCGATAAACCTTGGTTTCTTTCTGAGGGAAAACTTGCTGCTGTGCGCATCATACCTTCCTCTTGGGGTTGCCCAACGAACGTGTGAAATACACGCCATCAAGCTCTTTTTCCGGCGCCGTTGCCGGGGAGATCAAGACACGCCGCAAGGGGAGTCTCCACTTCTCAATCTCTTTACTTTGTTTTTGTCTTGCTTTATTTTATTTACTACTTTGTTTGCTGCATTATATCAAAACACAAAAAAAATTAGTTGCTAGCTTTACTTTATTTGCTGTCTTGTTTGCTATATCAAAAACACAAAAAAATTAGTTTACTTGCATTTACTTTATCTAGTTTGCTTTATTTACTATTGCTAAAATGGCCAACCCTGAAAATACTAAGTTGTGTGACTTCACTAGCACAAATAATAATGATTTCTTATGCACACCTATTGCTCCACCTGCTACTACAGCACAATTCTTTGAAATTAAACCTGCTTTACTTAATCTTGTTATGCGAGAGCAATTTTCTGGTGTTAGTTCTGATGATGCTGCTGCCCATCTCAATAACTTTGTTGAACTATGTGAAATGCAAAAATATAAAGATGTAGATGGTGACATTATAAAATTAAAATTGTTCCCTTTCTCATTAAGAGGAAGAGCTAAAGATTGGTTGCTATCTCTGCCTAAGAATAGTATTGATTCATGGACTAAATGCAAGGATGCTTTTATTGGTAGATATTATCCCCCTGCTAAAATTATATCTTTGAGGAGTAGCATAATGAATTTTAAACAATTAGATAATGAACATGTTGCTCAAGCTTGGGAAAGAATGAAATCTCTCGGTTAAAAATTGCCCAACCCATGGATCGACTACTTGGATGATCATCCAAACCTTCTATGCAGGACTAAATTTTTCTTCGCGGAATTTATTGGATTCAGCTGCTGGAGGTACCTTTATGTCCATCACTCTTGGTGAAGCAACAAAGCTCCTTGATAATATGATGGTTAATTACTCTGAATGGCACACGGAAAAAGCTCCACAAGGTAAGAAGGTAAATTCTGTTGAAGAATCCTCTTCCTTGAATGATAAGGTTGATGCTATTATGTCTATGCTTGCGAATGATAGGACTAATGTTGATCCTAATAATGTTCCATTAGCTTCATTGGCTGCTCAAGAAGAACATGTTGATGTGAACTTCATTAAAAATAATAATTTCAACAACAATGCTTATCGGAACAATTCTAGTAATAACTATAGGCCATATCCTTATAATAATGGTAACGGTTATGCTAATTCTTATGGGAATTCTTACAATAATAATAGGAATACACCCCCTGGACTTGAAGCTATGCTTAAAGAATTTATTAGTACACAAACTGCCTTTAACAAATCTGTTGAGGAAAAGCTCAATAAAATTGATATTCTTGTTTCTAGAGTTGATAGTCTTGCCTCCGATGTTGATCTTTTGAAATCGAAAGTTATGCCTAATAGGGATATTGAAAATAAAATTGTTACTACAGCAAATGCCATCCAAGTTAGAATTAATGAGAATATAAGATTAATGGCTGAACTGCGTGCTAGGTGGGATAGAGAAGAAAATGAAAAACTAGCTAAGAAGGAAAATGTAGCTAAAGTTTGGACTATTACCACCACTAGCAATGCTAATGATTCATATGTTGCTGCACCTCCTACTATCCATGATAAAATAATTGGTGTTGGCAATGTTTCTACTCCTAGTGCAAAGCGCGCAAAATTACCTGAAACTGCTAAAACTGCTGAAACTGCTTGTGATAAAACTGCTGAAATTTTTTCCAACCTTGGGGATGATAATCCCATTGCTTTAGATTGTAATGATTTAGATTTTGATGATTGCCATATCTCTGAAGTTATAAAGTTCTTGTAAAAACTTGCTAAGAGTCCCAATGCTAGCGCTATAAATTTGGCTTTCACAAAACATATTACAAATGCTCTCATAAAAGCTAGAGAAGAGAAACTAAAACTTGAAACTTCTATTCCTAGAAAGCTAGAGGATGGTTGGGAGCCCATCATTAAAATGAGAGTCAAAGATTTTGATTGTAATGCTTTATGTGATCTTGGTGCAAGTATTTCGTTATGCCTAAAAAAGTCTATGATATGCTTGACTTGCCACCATTGAAAAATTGTTATTTGGATGTTAATCTCGCTGATAATGCTAAAAAGAAACCTTTGGGGAAAGTTGATAATGTTCATATTATGGTTAACAATAACCTTGTCCCCGTTGATTTTGTTGTCTTGGATATTGAATGCAATGCATCTTGCCCCATTATATTGGGAAGACCTTTTCTTCGAACCGTTGGTGCTACTATTGATATGAAGGAAGGTAATATTAAATATCAATTTCCTCTCAAGAAAGGTATGGAACACTTCCCTAGAAAGAGAATGAAGTTACCTTATGATTCTATCATTAGAACAAATTATGATGTTGATGCTTCATCTTTCGATGTTACTTGAGTTACACTTTCGCGCCTAGCCGAAAGGCGTTAAAGAAAAGCGCTTATGGGAGACAACCCATGTTTTTACTCCAGTATTTTTGTTTTATATTTGTGTCTTGGAAGTTGTTTACTACTGTAGCAACCTCTCCTTATCTTAGTTTTGAGTTTTGTTGTGCCAAGTAAAGTCTTTGATAGAAAAGTAAGTACTAGATTTGGATTACTGCGCAGTTCCAGCTTTCTTTGCTGTCACGAATCTGGGTCTATCTCCCTGTAGGTAGCTCAGAAAATTACGCCAATTTACGAGCATGATCCTCAGATATGTACGCAACTTTCATTCAATTTGAGCATTTTCGTTTGAGCAAGTATGTGGCCTAATAAAATCCATCTTTACGGACTCGTTCTGTTTTGACAGATTCTGTCTTTTATTTCGCATTGCCTCTTTTGCTATGTTGGATGAATTTCTTTGATCCATTAATGTCCAGTAGCTTTATGCAATGTCCAGAAGTGTTAAGAATGATTGTGTCACCTCTGAACATGTGAATTTTTATTATGCACTAACCCTCTAATGAGTTGTTTCGAGTTTGGTGTGGAGGAAGTTTTCAAGGATCAAGAGAGGAGTATGATGCAATATGATCAAGGAGAGTGAAAGCTCTAAGCTTGGGGATGCCCCGGTGGTTCACCCCTGCATATTTTAAGAATACTCAAGCGTCTAAGCTTGGGGATGCCCAAGGCATCCCCTTCTTCATCGACAACATTATCAGGTTCCTCCCCTGAAACTATATTTTTATTCGGCCACATCTTATGTACTTTGCTTGGAGCATCGGTTTGTTTTTGTTTTTTGTTTTGTTTGAATAAAATGGATCCTAGCATTCACTTTATGGGAGAGAGACACGCTCCGCTGTTGCATATGGACAAATATGTCCTTAGGCTCTACTCATAGTATTCATGGCGAAGTTCTTCTTCGTTAATTTGTTATATGGTTGGAATTGGAAAATGATACATGTAGTAAATTGCTATAATATCTTGGATAATTTGATACTTGGCAATTGTTGTGCTCATGTTTAAGCTCTTGCATCGTATACTTTGCACCCATTAATGAAGAAATACTTAGAGCTTGCTAATTTGGTTTGCATATTTGGTTTCTCTAGAGTCTAGATAACATCTAGTATTGAGTTTTGAACAACAAGGAAGACGGTATGGAGTCTTATAATGTTTACCATATGTCTTTTATGTGAGTTTTTCAGTACCGTTCATCCTTGTGTTTGTTTCAAATAACCTTGCTAGCCTAAACCTTGTATCGAGAGGGAATACTTCTCATGCATCCCAAATACTTGAGCCAACCACTATGCCATTTGTGTCCACCATACCTACCTACTACATGGTATTTATCCGCCATTCCAAAGTAAATTGCTTGAGTGCTACCTTTAAAACTCCATCATTCACCTTTGCAATATATAGCTCATGGGACAAATAGCTTAAAAACTATTGTGGTATTGAATATGTACTTATGCACTTTATCTCTTATTAAGTTGCTTGTTGAGCGATAACCATGTTTCGGGGACGCCATCAACTATTCTTTGTTGGATATCATGTGAGTTGCTATGCATGTCCGTCTTGTCCGAAGCAAGAGAGATCTACCACCTTCATGGTTGGAGCATGCATATTGTTAGAGAAGAACTTTGGGCCGCTAACTAAAGCCATGATTCATGGTGGAAGTTTCAGTTTGGACATATATCCTCAATCTCATATGAGAATAATAATTGTTGCCACATGCTTATGCATTAAAGAGGAGTCCATTATCTCGTTGTCCATGTTGTCCCGGTATGGATGTCTAAGTTGAGAATAATCAAAAGCGAGAAATCCAAAATGCGAGCTTTCTCCTTAGACCTTTGTACAGGCGACATGGAGGTACCCCATTGTGACACTTGGTCAAAACATGTGCATTGCAAAGATCCGGTAGTCCAAGTTAATTAGGACAAGGTGCGGGCACTATTAGTATACTATGCATGAGACTTGCAACTTGTAAGATATAACTTTCATAACTCATATGCTTTATTACTACCGTTGACAAAATTGTTTCATGTTTTCAAAATAAAAGCTCTAGCACAAATATAGCAATCGATGCTTTCCTCTTTGAAGGACCATTCTCTTTACTTTTATGTTGAGTCAGTTCACCTATTTCTCTCCACCTCAAGAAGAAAACACTTGTGTGAACCGTGCATTGATTCCTACATACTTGCATATTGTACTTGTTATATTACTCTATGTTGACTATTATCCATGAGATATACATGTTACAAGTTGAAAGCAACCGCTGAAACTTAATCTTCCTTTGTGTTGCTTCAATACCTTTACTTTGATTTATTGCTTTATGAGTTAACTCTTATGCAAGACTTATTAATACTTGTCTTGAAGTACTATTCATGAAAAGTCTTTGCTATATGATTCACCTGTTTACTCATGTCATTACCATTGTTTTGATCGCTGCATCCACTACATATGTTTACAAATAGTATGATCAAGGTTATGATGGCATATCACTTCAGAAATTATTTTTGTTATCGTTTTACCTGCTCGGGACGAGCAGAACTAAGCTTGGGGATGCTTGATACGTCTCCGACGTATCGATAATTTCTTATGTTCTATGCCATATTATTGATGATACCTACATGTTTTATGCACACTTTATGTCATATTAGTGCATTTTCCGGAACTAACCTATTAACAAGATGCCGAAGTGCCGGTTCTCGTTTTCTGCTGTTTTTGGTTTCGAAATCCTAGTAACGAAATATTCTCGGAATTGGACGAAACGAAGACCCAGGGCCCTATTTTTCCACGGAGCTTCCAGAAGACCGAAGAACACACGAAGTGGGGCCACGAGGTGGCCAGGCTATAGGGCGGCGCGGCCCAAGCCCTGGCCGCGCCGACCTATAGTGTGGGCCCCTCGTTAGCCCCCCGACTCTGCCCTTCCGCCTACTTAAAGCCTCCGTCGCGAAACCCCTGATGCGAAAAACCACGATACGGAAAACCTTACTGAGACGCCGTCGCCGCCGATCCCATCTCGGGGGATTCCGGAGATCTCCTCCGGCACCCTGCCGGAGAGGGGATTCATCTCCCGGAGGACTCTACACCGCCATGGTCGCCTCCGGAGTGATGAGTGAGTAGTTCACCCCTGGACTATGGGTCCATAGCAGTAGCTAGATGGTTGTCTTCTCCTCATTGTGCTTCATTGTTGGATCTTATGAGCTGCCTAACATGATCAAGATCATCTATCTGTAATTCTATATGTTGTGTTTGTCGGGATCCGATGGATAGAGAATACCATGTCATGTTAATTATCAAGTTATTACCTATGTGTTGTTTATGATCTTGCATGCTCTCCGTTTCTAGTAGAGGCTCGGCCAAGTTTTTACTTTTAACTCCAAGAGGGAGTATTTATGCTCGATAGTGGGTTCATGTCTCCAGTGAATGCGGGGAGTGACGAAACCCCTAAGGTTATGGATGTGCTTGTTGCCACTAGGGATAAAACATTGATGCTATGTCCGAGGATGTAGTTATTGATTACATTACGCGCAATACTTAATGCAATTGTCCGTTGTTAGCAACTTAATACTGGAGGGGTTCGGACGATAACCTCGAAGGTGGACTTTTTAGGCATAGATGCGGTTGGATGGCGGTCTATGTACTTTGTCGTAATGCCCAATTAAATCTCACTATACTTATCATGTCATGTATGTGCATTGTTATGCCCTCTCTATTTGTCAATTGCCCGACTGTAATTTGTTCACCCAACATGCTTTATCTTATGGGAGAGACACCTCTAGTGAACTGTGGACCCCGGTCCATTCTTTAATACTGAAATACAAATCTGCTGCAATACTTGTTTTTACTATTTTCTCTGCAAACAATCATCTTCCACACAATACGGTTAATCCTTTGTTACAGCAAGCCGGTGAGATTGACAACCTCACTGTTTCGTTGGGGCAAAGTACTTTGGTTGTGTTGTGCAGGTTCCACGTTGGCGCCGGAATCTCCGGTGTTGCGCCGCACTACATCCCGCCGCCATCAACCTTCAACGTGCTTCTTGGCTCCTCCTGGTTCGATAAACCTTGGTTTCTTTCGAGGGAAAACTTGCTGCTGTGCGCATCATACCTTCCTCTTGGGGTTGCCCAACGAACGTGTGAAATACACGCCATCAAGCTCTTTTTACGGCGCCGTTGCCGGGGAGATCAAGACACGCTGCAAGGGGAGTCTCCACTTCTCAATCTCTTTACTTTGTTTTTGTCTTGCTTTATTTTATTTACTACTTTGTTTGCTGCACTTATATCAAAACACAAAAAAATTAGTTGCTAGCTTTACTTTATTTGCTATCTTGTTTGCTATATCAAAAATACAAAAAAAATTAGTTACTTGCATTTACTTTATCTAGTTTACTTTACTGTCTTGTACTCAATATTAAAAATACAAAAAAAAATATTTAGTTACTTTTGTTATCATGTCTAGTCCCGTAGTTGTTACTCTATCACCTGAGGAATCAATCTTCACTTTTAAACAAGGAGGTGAAGAGAATTTCAAAGAAGCATGGTCTAGAATTTTTGATTCTTATAGTAAAACTGAACCTAAAATGACCTTAAGCTTGCTCCTTAGTAATTTCTACTTTGGACTTATTCTTCGTTATAGATATGCCTTAGATGCTTGTAGTGGGAGGAGATTTCCTTCATTGTGATGGGGATCAAGCTTTTAATGCTATAAGGAAATTGATTACATCATTTAGCTCGATAATAATTTTGATCCATCCCATGCTAGTATGCATAATAAATTAAACACTATTGAAACAGATATATCTTGCTTAAAAGAAGTGTATAACCGAATTCGCGAATACTATGATTATGTTCCATTAAGCTTCGGACCTTCAATGTGGGTGCCTACCATTAAAACTACTATTGGTGGTGAAATTTTTTATGCTCGTTGTGATATTATGTCTGAGTTTTGCCTTATGCCTGAAAATATTTATAAATCTTTGACACTTTGGGAACTCACTGAAGGAGGAGAAGAAATAACTCTTGCGGATAACTCTGTTGTAATTCCTAAGGGTATAGCTGAAGGTGTTTTCACAACCTTTCTTGGAAGGACGGTATCCACTGATTATCTCGTTATTGAATGTGTAGGGACGGGACAAATCACGTTTGGAAGATCCCTGCTAAAACTCATGGGAGCAGTCATAGATGTTGGGAAAGGCACTCTAAATTTTACCTCTACACCCGGATGCGGGCATGTATTCCCTAGACCAAAGAGTAAGAATAAGAGTAAGAAAGGTAAGAGCAACACCCCTGGTAAGAATGCCAACGCACCACCCTTTGACAACACTTGAGTTACACTTTCTGCGCCTAGCTGAAAGGCGTTAAAGAAAAGCGCTTATGGGAGACAACCCATGTTTTTACTACAGTACTTTGTTTTATATTTGTGTCTTGGAAGTTGTTTACTACTGTAGCAACCTCTCCTTATCTTAGTTTTATGTTTTGTTGTGCCAAGTAAAGTCTTTGATAGAAAAGTAAGTACTAGATTTGGATTACTGCGCAGTTCCAGATTTCTTTGCTGTCACGAATCTGGGTCTATCTCCCTGTAGGTAGCTCAGAAAATTACGCCAATTTACGAGCATGATCCTCAGATATGTACGCAACTTTCATTCAATTTGAGCATTTTCGTTTGAGCAAGTCTGGTGGCCTAATAAAATCCATCTTTACGGACTATTCTGTTTTGACAGATTCTGTCTTTTATTTCGCATTGCCTCTTTTGCTATGTTGGATGAATTTCTTTGATCCATTAATGTCCAGTAGCTTTATGCAATGTCCAGAAGTGTTAAGAATGATTGTGTCACCTCTGAACATGTGAATTTTTATTATGCACTAACCCTCTAATGAGTTGTTTCGAGTTTGGTGTGGAGGAAGTTTTCAAGGATCAAGAGAGGAGTATGATGCAATATGATCAAGGAGAGTGAAAGCTCTAAGCTTGGGGATGCCCCGGTGGTTCACCCCTGCATATTTTAAGAAGACTCAAGCGTCTAAGCTTGGGGATGCCCAAGGCATCCCCTTCTTCATCGACAACATTATCGGGTTCCTCCCCTGAAACTATATTTTTATTCGGCCACATCTTATGTACTTTGCTTGGAGCGTCGGTTTGTTTTTGTTTTTTGTTTTGTTTGAATAAAATGGATCCTAGCATTCACTTTATGGGAGAGAGACACGCTCCGCTGTTGCATATGGACAAATATGTCCTTAGGCTCTACTCATAGTATTCATGGCGAAGTTCTTCTTCGTTAATTTGTTATATGGTTGGAATTGGAAAATGATACATGTAGTAAATTGCTATAATATCTTGGATAATTTGATACTTGGAAATTGTTGTGCTCATGTTTAAGCTCTTGCATCGTATACTTTGCACCCATTAATGAAGAAATACTTAGAGCTTGCTAATTTGGTTTGCATATTTGGTTTCTCTAGAGTCTAGATAACATCTAGTATTGAGTTTTGAACAACAAGGAAGACGGTATGGAGTCTTATAATGTTTACCATATGTCTTTTATGTGAGTTTTGTCTGTACCGTTCATCCTTGTGTTTGATTCAAATAACCTTGCTAGCCTAAACCTTGTATCGAGAGGGAATACTTCTCATGCATCCCAAATACTTGAGCCAACCACTATGCCATTTGTGTCCACCATACCTACCTACTACATGGTATTTATCCGCCATTCCAAAGTAAATTGCTTGAGTGCTACCTTTAAAACTCCATCATTCACCTTTGCAATATATAGCTCATGGGACAAATAGCTTAAAAACTATTGTGGTATTGAATATGTACTTATGCACTTTATCTCTTATTAAGTTGCTTGTTGAGCGATAACCATGTTTCTGGGGACGCCATCAACTATTCTTTGTTGGATATCATGTGAGTTGCTATGCATGTCCGTCTTGTATGAAGCAAGAGAGATCTACCACCTTCATGGTTGGAGCATGCATATTGTTAGAGAAGAACTTTGGGCCGCTAACTAAAGCCATGATTCATGGTGGAAGTTTCGGTTTGGACATATATCCTCAATCTCATATGAGAATAATAATTGTTGCCACATGCTTATGCATTAAAGAGGAGTCCATTATCTGTTGTCCATGTTGTCCCGGTATGGATGTCTAAGTTGAGAATAATCAAAAGCGAGAAATCCAAAATGCGAGCTTTCTCCTTAGACCTTTGTACGGGCGACATGGAGGTACCCCATTGTGACACTTGGTCAAAACATGTGCATTGCAAAGATCCGGTAGTCCAAGTTAATTAGGACAAGGTGCGGGCACTATTAGTATACTATGCATGAGACTTGCAACTTGTAAGATATAACTTTCATAACTCATATGCTTTATTACTACCGTTGACAAAATTGTTTCATGTTTTCAAAATAAAAGCTCTAGCACAAATATAGCAATCGATGCTTTCCTCTTTGAAGGACCATTCTCTTTACTTTTATGTTGAGTCAGTTCACCTATTTCTCTCCACCTCAAGAAGCAAACACTTGTGTGAACCGTGCATTGATTCCTACATACTTGCATATTGTACTTGTTATATTACTCTATGTTTACTATTATCCATGAGATATACATGTTACAAGTTGAAAGCAACCGCTGAAACTTAATCTTCCTTTGTGTTGCTTCAATACCTTTACTTTGATTTATTGCTTTATGAGTTAACTCTTATGCAAGACTTATTAATACTTGTCTTGAAGTACTATTCATGAAAAGTCTTTGCTATATGATTCACCTGTTTACTCATGTCATTACCATTGTTTTGATCGCTGCATCCACTACATATGTTTACAAATAGTATGATCAAGGTTATGATGGCATATCACTTCAGAAATTATCTTTGTTATCGTTTTACCTGCTCGGGACGAGCGAGAACTAAGCTTGGGGATGCTTGATACGTCTCCGACGTATCGATAATTTCTTATGTTCTATGCCATATTATTGATGATACCTACATGTTTTATGCACACTTTATGTCATATTAGTGCATTTTACGGAACTAACCTATTAACAAGATGCCGAAGTGCCGGTTCTCGTTTTACGCTGTTTTTGGTTTCAGAAATCCTAGTAACGAAATATTCTCGGAATTGGACGAAACGAAGACCCAGGGCCCTATTTTTCCACGGAGCTTCCAGAAGACCGAAGAACACACGAAGTGGGGCCACGAGGTGGCCAGGCTATAGGGCGGCGCGACCCAAGCCCTGGCCGCGCCGACCTATAGTGTGGGCCCCTCGTTAGCCCCCCGACTCTGCCCTTCCGCCTACTTAACGCCTCCGTCGCGAAACCCCGATGCGAAAAACCACGATACGGAAAACCTTACCGAGACGCCGTCGCCGCCGATCCCATCTCGGGGGATTACGGAGATCTCCTCCGGCACCCTGCCGGAGAGGGGATTCATCTCCCGGAGGACTCTACACCGCCATGGTCGCCTCCGGAGTGATGAGTGAGTAGTTCACCCCTGGACTATGGGTCCATAGCAGTAGCTAGATGGTTGTCTTCTCCTCATTGTGCTTCATTGTTGGATCTTGTGAGCTGCCTAACATGATCAAGATCATCTATCCGTAATTCTATATGTTGTGTTTGTCGGGATCCGATGGATAGAGAATACCATGTCATGTTAATTATCAAGTTATTACACTATGTGTTGTTTATGATCTTGCATGCTCTCCGTTTCTAGTAGAGGCTCGGCCAAGTTTTTACTTTTAACTCCAAGAGGGAGTATTTATGCTCGATAGTGGGTTCATGTCTCCGTGACATCTGGGGAGTGACGAAACCCCTAAGGTTATGGATGTGATGTTGCCACTAGGGATAAAACATTGATGCTATGTCCGAGGATGTAGTTATTGATTACATTACGCGCAATACTTAATGCAATTGTCACGTTGTTAGCAACTTAATGCTGGAGGGGGTTCGGACGATAACTCTGAAGGTGGACTTTTTAGGCATAGATGCGGTTGGATGGCGGTCTATGTACTTTGTCGTAATGCCCAATTAAATCTCACTATACTTATCATGTCATGTATGTGCATTGTTATGCCCTCTCTATTTGTCAATTGCCCGACTGTAATTTGTTCACCCAACATGCTTTATCTTATGGGAGAGACACCTCTAGTGAGCTGTGGACCCCGGTCCATTCTTTAATACTGAAATACAAATCTGTCTGCAATACTTGTTTTTACTATTTTCTCTGCAAACAATCATCTTCCACACAATACGGTTAATCCTTTGTTACGAGCAAGCCGGTGAGATTGACAACCTCAGCTGTTTCGTTGGGGCAAAGTACTTTGGTTGTGTTGTGCGGGTTCCACGTTGGCGCCGGAATCTCCGGTGTTGCGCCGCACTACATCCCGCCGCCATCAACCTTCAACGTGCTTCTTGGCTCCTCCTGGTTCGATAAACCTTGGTTTCTTTCTGAGGGAAAACTTGCTGCTGTGCGCATCATACCTTCCTCTTGGGGTTGCCCAACGAACGTGTGAAATACACGCCATCATTGCACTTTTAGGGTGATTCACAAACAAGGTTCTTATTAAGAATTGGTTGCTTGTTATCATAAACAGGTGTTGTAATAATCATAATAATAACACTAATAGTACATAACAATAACATTTGGTATAATCCTAATATGTAATGAATAGTGGTTGGTTTTAGCACTATATGGCATGGTTAATGAGTAATTATCATATACTTCAAAAGAATAACTTTTGAAGAACATGTTCTTTGATAAGAACAAGTATGATAATTAAGTTGGGTTTCTATGGTTGATTATGGTTTCAGGTAGTTGCTGGAGTAAATATTAGATGGATCCCAACAAAGTTGGCTTCATCAACACCTAGGGCTTGTAAGGTTAAGATAAGCCTAGGTATCCTAAGAAATTCATTATACATGGTTGTTGTCAAGGTTGGTTTATCTTGCTAGGGATAACTGGCTAGGGTTTATAGGTCCTTATAAGCAGGGTTGATGATGATTCTTTAATTACTTCAAGAGAATAACTTTTGAAGAACATACTTATTAAGTAATAAGAAGTATCTAAATTAGAGTTGAGGTTGACTAGGGTTTGCTATTGGATTAACTAAGTAAAGAATGGTTGGTTCCTAAATAGGATGATTAATAATTATCTTACACTAATAGGGTTTAGTGTGTATGAAATAAGGTGCATAATATTGGCATGGTTGCTATTGGAGTTCATCACAATGGTGTGATACTAAGCATGGATAAATAAAGATGATGGTTTTGACTTGATTGATCCTACTTGATCTACTAGGTTTTATTAGGATGAGAACATAGCATAGCAATTAACTAGTGTTAGGGTTCTTACATTTTATGTGGACATGGCACATGTTTAGTTGCTATTATTGTTCTATGTTTGAAAAGGAAATATTATGATCATATGTTCTAACCTAGGGTTTAGTTTAGAAGCAAATTAAGTTCATATGAAGTAGTGCAGCTAGAGCTTCTAATGGCATTAGGGTTTTAGGGTTCCACATGAAATCATAGAGTTAGGGTTTTAGAGTTAAATCAATTTGGGGTGATCACATAACATAATGGGATCAAGGTTCTTACTTATAGTAGTACTAGGGTTTCTGAATATGATACAATTCTTAAAATAATAGTTGGTACTAGAGTTAGTGTGGTTAAGTACTTTGAACAAAATTAATAATAGCCTTAGCATGTAATTATTTTTAAAGGGTTTAAGAATTAAGACAAATTCTAGTTAGGGTTTAATTTCGAGAATTAGGTTTTTTTTTTATGTTGGTTATTTAACTTATAAATTATTAACTTGTTACATAAAAAGGTTGGAGTAAATAACTTTTCATTGCAATATAATATTAGTTATTAGTTATTATTATTATTGCCTTTTCTTATCACTTTATTTACTTAAACAAATTTTTCTAAAAAAAATTACATCCTAAAAGAATAAGATGGGCGAGCCCATCGGATCCGATCGGGCCCAGTTAAATGGCTGGCCCAGTAGTGCCTGACCTGGTCGGGCTCAACCCGACCCAACCCCAGCGCTCGCTCACCCCTCCTCGCACACGCACACGACCTCCCTCGCTCCCTTCCTGGCGATGGCGCCTATGCCGCTCCGGCCGCCACCGCCCGGCCAGCTGCTGGCCGACTCTGGCGCCGCCGCTCGCCCATGAGGCTTCGCCGCCTTCCACCTTCTTGTCCACCAGAACTCCCTCGCCGCGGTGCCCCTGTCGCCCACGCCCAGGCGCCCCTCTGTGAACCCTAGCCGCCTCCTATTACGGCCGTCGCCGGCCGATTCAGGTGCCGCTGATGGTCGGCCCTGCTCCGCCTTCTCTTGTACGCAAGACCCCCTCGCCCGATTTGGCACTGGTGGTCTCCAGCGGTCACCCCCGACCCCGGAACCCTAGCTCCGCCTCATGCCTATCTGGTCATCGCCGGCCGCTCCAGGCGTTGCCATCTGTCGGCGCCGCCCCGACAAGATATTCGCCGACGGCCCCCACCTCCTGGATGCTCTCTGCTCCTGCGCGTGGCTCCGCCATAGGAGTTGCTGCTGCCACCCACCACCTCGACGCCTACTGCGGTGAACTGGTGGCGTGGCGGCTACTTCATTCTCGACGCCGGCTGGACGGTGTTTTAGGCGCAACCCCGGCGTCGACCTCTTCCTTTATTCGCCCGAACCACTGTGAGCTATTCCCCTTTCTTGACTCTGCCTATTATTATGCATGGGTGGCTTGTGCTTGTGTAAATTGCTCCATTTTGGATGATGTAGATATCCTAAGCATGTGTGGCTTCTGTCTAATTATTTACGGTTAAATATGATTGGGCTTAATTGATAGCTTGTTGTGGCTAGATGCCTTGCTTGGTGGCTTCTTGATTACTTTGAATCATTCGAGTCCGCAAGCTTGATAGATGTGCATTTGTGCTACATATTCAGTGATGCTATTTTATATCTCTGAATTGGTATTGCTCCCTATCACTGGTGATATGATTTTGTAGCTGTCCAATTTGACAGTGAATATATGATCCTGGACAAGCTGGTCTTGGTGGTGTATTGAGATTTATCTCTGGACGGATATGCTACTTATAAACGGATACTTTGTATGGTGGTTAGCTTGTGCTTAAGCCGATGTTCTTACAGCTTAGGTTTAATGTCGTTTCTTCCTTTGCATAAGTACCCATGTGCTTTCTAATTACCCTATATATCCTGTGGTGCCT
Source organism: Lolium rigidum (assembly GCF_022539505.1). NCBI lineage: Eukaryota > Viridiplantae > Streptophyta > Magnoliopsida > Poales > Poaceae > Lolium > Lolium rigidum. The sequence continues at coordinate 20,027,128 of NC_061508.1, forward strand.
CATATGAGTGTGCACAGGATACATATGTATAAATAGGATCTGGTGCTGTAGGTGCTTGTGTAAAATGAGAAATAGGCATTGACCATAGCTGTAGGATCAGATGATGCAGTCTGTCCATTCCAAGCCCTTAGTGATGCTTGAATTGATTTTAATGGACAGATCTATGCTTGCTCCAGCCGATGATGCAAAGGCTGAGGCATAGATTTAAACTAAGAACAGATACTATGATGTGGCTTTCCTTCTCTGTGATGATTCTTGCATAGCACTTCTATTCAAGACTGAGAGAAAACAATAATCCCTCCAATCCTCCTAGATAGAATCTGATGGAAGGGTAGTTGGATTGGTTGTACTGTGTATTATTTCCTTTTTCCCCCTTATTGATGTGCTAATGCAAAACTAAGAACAGATGCTATGCTTAATTTGTTGCCTAACAACCTGCTTGTTGGAGAGTAGCTTTATCTTGCTTGATGTTGATCTGGCTTTGTTGCTGATCTTGGCTTCCACCTCCTCCATGGGTTGTGCTTGTTCCAGGCTATATGGTTGTGTTCTTGCTGTTCTAAGAATTTCTGGATAGCCACTGATGTGTGGGTATGATCAAAAGCTGTTGGTGTTGCCTTTGCCAAAGCAAAAACAAGGATGCGGCTGAGTGCTGGTTTGCTTTTATAGTGCTGTCTGTTGGCTGTGTGTGTGACAGCACTTTAGCATGCAGGTGTGATAGTGCTGCTTGCAGGTGGCCCCCTCTCCATGTGTATGTTAACAAGTTGGTTTGCTTCTCTTCCTAGTGCAAGCAACGGCTGAGTGATCTTTATCCCTTGTTAGACCATTCTTTTATGTGCTACCAAGTGGTTAATCTTTATTGGCTAATATTATGTGAGCTAAATAAATCCAGTGTGACTATGATGTTAATTAAGCTTCTGCTTAATTAACAGCTGCTTTTAAATGTTATGATCATTTTGACTTTTCAATGTCAAACATGATCTGGATAAATACCTTTTTTGTGGATTTTATGGTTTCTAGCTAGATTAGAGGGAGATTTAGGATGGTTGCCTTATTGCATAAAAATAAACTGAATCAATCAGTTGTTGCCTGCTTGTCCCTGGTTGCCTAAGATATGATTACTGACTGTCGATGACAATGCCTCGTTGATGCCTCGGATGGAATAGTGATCAACCTTCTCGGAATGTCTCTTGTTGCTTAATTTGGATTTACTCCCTCTAATCAACATTAGGGGATCCAGACCAGTTATTGATTCCCTATAGCTATTCACCAACAGTAACATTGCCTCCCCAAAGGTGGAGGCAAACATTTTAATCCCCACAAACCATTTTTTTTGTCTTTGTTGTTTCTTTTGCAGGAGATCAAGAATAAGAAGATCCAGATTAGATTTAGGGATTCTTTTTATTTCTTTGTAATCTTGTGTTTCTTTTGGTATCTTGTAATATGATTGAATTATGATAATTGTAATCTTTATCTAGGACTTTGTAATATTCTTTGTTATGTAATAAATACTTGTAAAATATTTTCTTTACTATTGTATTAGTTATTCCTCATTTGATTTAAATTGTTCCTGGAATGAAATGTATTCTTCTTCTATTCCTTTCTATTTATTTTGAATTATCAAATGTGTTAACTTTTACATATTGTATTTCATATTATAGTTTAGAATTCAAATTCAATTCGATATCTTATTTGAGTTCATGTAATTCATATTTGATTTGAATTCAAACTTGTTCTCCCAAAAACAAATGAATGCACAAAAGTCATGTCGAAATTTGTCGCACTTACATCGATGACTAACTCAATTCCACCGGTGCAAGAGAAACCTCGATCACTTTGACAGTTTTAAACAAAAGCGCGAAAATTCCCCGGATTTTCTATGCATGAATGCAATGCACACATCTATTTCCTCTATTTTTGTAACCCCAATACCTGGGATATTACAATCAACCACTTCACCACCACTATTGTTCATATCTCCGCCATCATCTATATCACATAGTCATAACCGTAGCTTGTAATTGGGATCTCATCATGATTGGCGGTCTTGTATAAATATTTGGTATTGATCCAAGTAATTCTACAATGTTTTCTTTCATTGATCTTGATGTTATCAGTGAGTAGTTCTCATGGGCTACGGCTTGAGGATTAGCCTCTCAGTAATTACGTGCATCTAATTACATGGGAATATTGTATGGTGATTTCAGAGGAGATTTGTCTTTGTATCATTGTATCTTACCTCAACCCGGGGACTTTTCAGGTACCCAAGTGCGGTGACCCAACACACCATTGCATTTTGTAGTGTACAAGTTGTTGATATAACACTTATGAAAGTTCACAGGTCAAATATTACACACTTAATATTACAAGCCAGAAGTGTATAAAAACTTCAACATCCTCCTTGGTCCATTAAGGATTTTCATAAGACACAAGCTCTAATTTAAGTTACTTTGGAACTAATGGTACGACTAAACTAAGTGTCATGACATCTCAGCAGGGGCGGAGCCAGATATATAATCAAGAGGGGGCAGTTTGTGGCATCAAGGCTGTATTTAGCTTAGTGAGTGGGGGCATCAATGGTGAAAAATTAACATATTAGCTTGTTAGTGGAAACTGAGTGGGGGCATTGGCCCCCACAGGCTTGTACCTGCATCCGCCCATGCATCTCAGGAGCCTAACTTAAAGTGTTTGGTGCTGCTCTGCTAATTATTCCCAATTGGGTCTTCACTTCTCTTTTTCTCCTTCAAGGTCAACATCTCCATAGACAATGCCATAGTCCACCCCTTCAACGCCTCCGGACAGATCTGGTTCTTCATAGTAGATCTCCCCTCTTCCATATGGTTCTCCAATAGTCTCCTCTTCAGTATTGTCCAAGTTTAGCAAGGGTTTAAGATGTGGGATGAGTACAGTGAACTCAATAAGTTTAACTAAAGTGTTTGATGTAGTAGTTGACAAGGAAGTCGTAAGCTATATGCATTTTTCATTGACATTTCTTTAAAGGTTCATTTTATTCTAAAAAAAATATGTTCATTAGTCTTCACGGGTTGTCTAGAACTTCATGGACTTCCTTTTCTACCGCGTTCGCAATTCCTTCCTGGAATAGGGAGTGACATGACACTATCTCTGCAGAGGTGTGTTTCTTTACCCACAAGGCCACAAGAGACTAATATTCTTGTTGTGAACCGGGCGTACTTTTCGACCATACTTCTCATGTATGGGGCTCAGCTGCTGACCAAAGCCAATCACCGCTCTTTTCTACAACCCCACACTCACGCCATTTTGTAGTCCGTACTCGGCGCCTACCCACTTTGGGGAATTTTCGTCCTTGACGTCATCTAGAATCCATCATAGACATCCTTGTATACGACACCCCGTGAATAGTGATAGGAGCATTTCTATCCATTCCAAACCAATGGCTTCTCTTACCCCTCATACTAGACATCTGCACACGAAAGGAAAAAAGAAACAGTTATGTCCCATACCAAATCTTATGGTTAACGCTTTATATAATTGTAAGAACCACTTGACAACATTTGTTATTAGTCTTATATGATATTCCCAAGTGTAATGGAACCTCCACCCTCATCTCATACCATGGTTCCATCACCGACCACATAGCCATAATCATAACATATAAAGTAAGACTTTGCTTTTCAATGTAGAATGATACGAATAGTAATTTGCAGAGACTTTGATAATAAACAATCAAGGACATGCACAAGCGTTAAACTTACTTTGTGACTGCGAGATATTGATACCATTGTTTAATAAGGTAATGTCTGAACAAGCAACTTATGCTACTAAGCATAATTTATGACATGTTTTAGTTTTAAATTTTTGTTTTCCCCTTCTTTGTATGTTTTACCGAGGAATTATATATATATATATAATAATTCTACTTTAGGGTATTTCTTAATTCCTTTAAAATGTTTAGAAATGTGTTGAATGAATTTCATATATTTCATGACTTAAACATTTGAAATATGTTTCAAAATATTTTACTAGTCTTACAAAATATTTTATTCAATTTTAGATTTGGTCAAAATAACCATTTTGCCCCTAGGGCTTTTAAATTCCCTTGACTTTCAATAAATTCACAAATCTTCCTAAAATATCATAAAAATCATATCTGAACTCCTTGTGTTGTGAGGATTCTAAAAATAATTTTTATTTAATTTTCCGAGTTACTTTTATTTTTCACTTCTTTTGACCTTTTTCTTTGATCCACTCCGGTACAGTAGTGGGTAAGTTAGAAGGGAACGCGAAATGATTTTAGGTTTTGTTGATTTATTGAGCGATGATTTTATTGAAAACGATCGTGCTCGCGGTATCGTTTTCACTCAGGACTGGGTATCCATGCCAGATGGTATACCTGTAGCTTCACGTGGTATTCATTTTCGCATAGGCTAGCTCTGACCAAAATCTTTGGGGATGATTTCGTATTACAACTAGATGATACCCCACACGTTGTGGCTGGATTTTCTTTTGTGATATATAGGATAAGCATTCATAGATATACGTGAAACTTTCATGTAAAAGATGGAATTTTCCTGATTTTGAAGTCAATAAAACGTTTATTACATGATCTAAGTACTCAATGAGTGCATCGATAACTATTGAGTGCTTTTGTAGATCTTCTTATCTTCAGAAAGGAAAGTGATGACATGTTTTTTTGTCCATGTTTAACATATTCCTTTGTTTTTCTGAATGTATAATCAAATCCAAATATGTTTGCGATGTCGGCATGTGAAGGTACTCTCCTCCCTTGTAAAGTTAAATGTAGTGGTGGTTTAGTGTCCCCAAGTTTCTGTACTGCCTTAGTATATATCCTGGTAGCTTCAATTTGTCGATGAGTTAAAAGTGTAAGTGCAGATGAGGACGGCCTAGTTGGCATGCTGGGTAGCAAGCAATGTACATGAAGGTAGTAGTTATGAAATAGAACTGGAAAGCGTCGAAACAGTAGTACTCCCTCCGTTTCTAAAAAAGCTTCTCAACTTTATCTAGATACGGAGGTATATAGATATGTTTTACCTATAGATTCATCCGTATATAGAAAAGTTGCGAAGCTTTTTTAGGAACAAAGGGAGTACATGTTTTGTCATGTTTTTGTTTTGTGGGTTTTTTTTTTGTCATGGTTGTTGCTCCATAAATGATAGATGGGAGAAGTCTGCAGCTCGAAAAATATATGGAAGGATGTTGTGATTAGTAAAAAATTTAAGGCATCACATCAACACCTTTAACATAGACGATTCTCAAAAAAATACTTGGTTTCTAAGCAATGGGTTCATATCTGATTTAAGTGAATGCCTTTTGTGCCTGCAATTGGAGAGAGAGAGTGAGACAGACATAGAGAGACTAACATGATCAAACCTTTGACTTGGAGGAGGCTCCTTACATTCTAATTTGTTGGGAACAAAGGTTTGAAAAAATGAATACTAACAAATATTATTAGGTGCTTCATCTTATTTGCTATAACTATAGTTCAATAGGTGAAAACCCAATGTAAAAATAAACTACCAAATAATCCTCGAATATCCGAGTATCAGTAATTTTAGAGAGTGGCATGGTGGTGTTCGTGTGAGTTTTTTATGTAGGAAACATGCAGCAATACATGCCAATATAAATCCTCTCACCAACAGATTACTTGGATGGGTGTTGATTTTGGAACCCGTCTCCTTGCGTGCTTGCTCTTAGCTTTGCTCTTGTGGTTTTGTACACTTGGTGACTTTCTTTGGTCTTAGCTTGTTAACATGCAACAGATGCATGTTTGGCTGCTCCTTGATTCTCCTCTCCATGTTGTAAGACCAGTAAGCAACATGATAAAAAAATAGGAAGTACTATGATAATTAATTATCAATTGAACATGACATTTGTTAAGTATGATAACATGGGAAGCATTTATACTCAACTCTAAGCAAATATCTGTGAGAGAGATGATATTCATTGTAATGAGGATGTAAAATACACAATTGGAGTAATTCAGAACACAAAACATAGAAGGATTGAATTAATGATGTCTACAACTATCACTGGGCTTATAAGGCAACCTAGCACATGTTCAAAAGCTCAGAGAACTAAACAAAATTAGGACTGAAAAACTCAGAGAACTGAAATGCGAGGACTTGCATTAAACTAAAAGAGGCTGGCCTGGCATAAAAATCACAATCCTCTGCTTTGAAGGTTGCAGCACTGTCTAACTGCATTTTCTCAAAAGGTTCGGAACCCATACTACACGTGTAACTTCATAAATTAGGTTCAGTGTCAACTCTACTCCATCAACAAACCAATGGATGACCTGCAGAACATCACATGGACGAAGATTCCAGCAGAGTAAATTCCAATGTAACTAAATAATTTAGGGAGATTCCACGATAACACATACTACTACATCTACATGGTATTACAACAACCGTAGTTGCGGATGAGATAAGACTGCTCATAGTGGGAGTAACATAGCTAGTAATATCACACATCTCAAGGCATTTTGGTGACATGGCATGCTAATAAATGAAGAAAGAGATTGAGGTGGTAACTAGCTATGTTACCATAAACATCACACACCCCAAGAAAAAATGAGTCTACAACATAATAAATGACACAATGCATGACACCACACATAAGTTACTATCCACTATGAAGGTAGTAACCTAGACTAGTAACATGACATATGTTACTAGTCTAAGTTACTCTCCACTATGACCAACCTAAAGTGCTACAATTTAAAAAGTGGAAAAAATGATCTAGATGTCAGCAATATTAGCATCATCAAGCACATGAATGGAAGAGTGAATAAAAATATTGAGAAGGATTCGCAAAATTTAATATTTGAGCTCTTTTACGGTGATTGGCACGGAACCTTGGCTCCGTCTAATCTAATCTAGGTTCCGTCTAATCTAATTTTCCGTGACCGTTGATTAAATTGATAATAGTTTTTATGTAACTTCTATAATGCTTCAGCAATTATAAGTGAACGTTTTAGAAGTCAACTCGTCAAATCAGTATCCGATAAAAAAAACCAAGCTCATCATCGTAGACCTGTGAGAAGAAGGCCACAATGCTTATACCGTGATAAAAAAAACCACGATACTCTTGACTCATGAGCGCCCGCCGCCGCCGATGCCACCACCGCCCTTCCCCCTGTCGCGCGGATCGTTGGAGAGTCGCAGCCCCCTCTCCTCCATCGCGGCCGCCGGCCGCCGCCGCCGCTTGCACGGGTACTCGTCCTTCGTCGGCAAGCCGGAGCCGTCGTCCTAATCAACGTCATCGGCAGCAGGCAAGCCGAAGTTGTCATCCACATCTACCTCATCGGCAGCGGGCAAGCCGGAGCGGGGCCACGGGATCGGACGGCGCCCCCTCTTCATCTATGGGATCGTGGACGCCGCCTCCTCGGCATCTGCAGCAACCCTAAATCGTTCTCCTCCGCGGCCCAGTTCGTGGCAACGCCGCTGCTCTCCTTGCCGCCAGGATCGAGTCGGTGGCCACCGTTCCACCCTCGCCCGCTTACGTACGCCACTACCTCAACTCTCAAGGTCAGACCAGTGTCTCAGCTCAACTTCATTGTTCTCGTACGTCCATCGGTGTAGTGTCCGCAAAATGTATGAGTCAAATTCAGTGTTTTGGAATTTCTATCTCTACTCCCCGATTGAGAACTCGTCAAAAGAAATAGAATAGAGGTGTATTTGTTCATGGCAAATCACAAATGCATCTCTGTGTAAGTCTGAAGAATGAAGAGATTAATCACCGCCCCCTCATGACCAAGTATTTCAGAATAACACAAAGTATCAACATTACATCCCATTACCTGAATAATATAAATCCAAGTATTCGTGTAGACCCATATAGCATGCATACCATCCTTTTAGACACATAGTGCTATCTCATTTGTGGTCAAGTATAGCAAGTAGATGGCTATTCAGCTGAATGCAAACATCTTTACCGCCTAGAATGTTGCAGCAAATCTATGTGTGGTAATGTTCCTCTACCTCAACTTCACCCAATGCATATCAAGGCATACATCTCCACAACTGTTTCTTGCTCATTCCGAAACGGTACTGCTCAGGGTTAACTAGTACCGTTCCTCGTTTAAATCACTGATTAATCTCCTGTAATATTCTCCTTAATCTTTTTACCTTTATCCTTGTATTGTGATAAAACTTTTAATTGTTAGTTTGTATTTGGTCTGCAGGAAGATAAGGCCAATGTGCGCGAGGAGTGTAAGGAGTATCGTGAGAACGCAAGCAAGACGTTGCTAGCGAGGATGACGGATTCAAGTTCTACAACAGTTATGCCCTTTAGAAAGGATATAGTGTGCGGAGAAGTTACGTTGAGTGGGATGGAGCCTACAAGGAGATAATTCTGATGAAATTTGTCTGTAGTCGCGAAGGTTGTCGTGAAGAGAAGCACATGAAGAGGAAGAGAGAAGATAGGATACGATACAAATCGTAGCAGACCATGAGAAGAAGGCATGCAACTAATGGAAATAGAGCAACTAATGGAAATAGAGCACAAACTTGACGCCAAACTAATTACCATAAATGAGGTCTAAGCAACTGTTATCGGTTACAAATCCTTGTGGCCGTGTACTTTAGTGGTGTGGCATGAAAATGTACTGCACACGCATAGGTTTCAGTTTTCAGGTTTGTCACAAACATTGATGCTTCCATCGAAGCTAGGACTGAAAGGATTGGTTTGCATCTCAGATCTTCAGTTTGCACGTGTAAATCTGCTACTGTAATCTGTTATAAATAACTGCTGGTTTGATGATCTGAGTCCATGCTAAATTGCTACCCGTGGGTGACTCATCAAGGCCTGCGATAACGAAAATATGACGCACTATTGCTATTACATTGGTTTATTTTCTTGACATACAATCTCAGCATAAACATTGTATACAATTACGGTACATCAAAGTGAGTCAAAAGATATTTCAAATGAGATGCAGCATTTGTACCTCTCCGTCTGTCTGAACTGTCCATGAAAGCAACTTTTCCCTTTATATCATCCTACCACGACCTGTCCAAGAGAGTAACCATGAGCTGGCTAGCAAAATGCTTGGTAATTTAGTCTGTCAATTGCTGCTTAGTTCAAGAGTAATGTTACCTCCAAAAAAACAAGAGTTATAGCAGCAGAACACTCCACATTAGTGCAATACATGGTATAGCAGAACACTCCACGGTCAATGTAGGCGTCAGTGTTAACAGAGTTTAATTTCCAATAACCTGTCTTGCATCCACAACATCAGCAAAGAGCTTGTAGGGTCTGGCAAGATGTTGCACAACATCATGTATTTCCCTGCAGCTCATTTTGTAACAATTTGAACAGAGATGAAAATGCAATCATTCCGAAACAGTCCAGAAATCTGGAGTAGCCAATACCTGGGAATCATAGCTAACAAACGAGCTCTCCAAATGTTGATATGACGGTTGGCGCCTGCACAAATCTCAACACCTTCGTATGCCATATTCTCACCATGTCTATGACAATCAAACCATTACACAATCCACTGGCACGTCCTAGCTACCTCTCCCAATGTTTATGTCCTGTTTATCCCGCAGTTCGATAAATAAAAGTCATGAACAAATCTCAACTTCAGCAAAAAATAGCTTATACTAACATCATGATCATGCCACATCAGTCATACCTTTGAACACGAACAGAAGGTAATTCTCTCCTCCGTCACCGCCCCCATAGAGCCTAAGAGCATCTCCACTCGTTTGGCCTCCCCACGCCGAAATCCGGGGTTAATTTCGTCCGGATTGGACGAAAAAATGGCGTGGAGAGGGCCAGCTTCCCAGCCGCGATCCCAGGATGATACGGCGAATTCAGATAAAATTGGCGAGTTCGTTCAAACATAAGCGAAATTTAATGATATTTAACATATAGAGGCGTGTTCGTACATAAATAGGCCGAATTCGTACATATATTTGAATTCGGCGATCGACAAACTAAAACTTAAACTAAAAAACGTCCTCCTACATGCCTAAATGGCGGTAGAAGGACGTGTAGTCGCCGCCGGCATCGTCGTCGCTCGAGCCGGCGTCGTCCTGGGGCGGCGGCGCCTCGTACCAGTGGCTCGTACCCTAGCCAGCGTCGCTGGCGCGTGGCAGCGACGGCCGGTAGATGTCGTCGTCGCTGCTCTCCTCGAGCTTGATCACCTCCCTGGGCGCGGCGTTCCGCGCGGAGGACGGTGCGGCGGCGCGGGCGGCGAGTTGACGCGCGGCGGCCAGGTCCAGCATCCGCCGCTGCTGCTCCGCCTCCCGGCGCTCCCGGGTCGCGCCTGGACCACTCCAGTGCGGCGTCGATGGGGAGGCTGTTGTCGGCGGGCACCAGGTCCTTCAGCGACCTGGCGATCGCCTCCGCCACCGCGACGTCCTCTGCGCGCTTTGCCTCTTCCTCAGCGAGCTGTTTCGCGGCGGCCGCGACGTCCTCCTTCTTCGCCGACTTCCTCTTCCTCCCGCGCTGCGGAGAGGAGGGTTGGTCGCGGATGACGAGGGCGTCGCTGCTGCGCCCTCTGCTCGACGGTGGAGACGCCGGCTCCGTCTTGACGCGCGCCGGTGTCGACGGAGATGCCGCCTCCTTTTTCACCGGCGCCAAGGATGGCCTCGACGCCGATCCGGAAGACGACGAGCTGGCAGCCATGCGCCGTGGCTGCCAGATGTTTCCCCAACGGCGGCTGGCCGATGCCCTCGATGGAGGGGGCATCGTCAGCACCGGGAAGTTGCCGCCCTCGATGTGCTCGAGGACGTTCTCCAGCGTCCTATTCGGCGCGCTCCACCAACGTCGGCGACCCGTGGCGTTGTTGCGCGGAGGCGGAGGCGGTGGGCCGTCGTAGGCCGCCAGCTCCCGCTCCCACCTCCGGAGGAAGAACGAGTTCCAACTCGTGTAGTTGTCGGGGTGGTGGCGCGGGTCGGCGCGCGCTTCGTCCGTCATCGTCATCCGAGCCTCCTCGATGGCGAGGTCGAGGGCGTGGCCCCGGGGCGGCGGCGGGATTGGTACGCCGCCAGCACTTAGCCGCCACCCACCGCCGGGAGGCCTCGTGTCCGGCGGGCAGGGGTACCCCGCCTGGTGGAGGAGGTGCCCCTCCCATGCGTGGAGCGACCGGCGGGGGAAGCCGTTGTTGGCTGCGCCGTCTTCGTCGTAGAACGCCATGGATCGAGAGAGTGGAGGGAGAGTGGAGCGGGGATACGCGTCGCGGCGAGTGGAGCGGGGTATATAGGCGCGGCTGGTGCCGGCGATTAAATGACGCGTGGAATGCGACGCGTCCGCGGCGAGCTGACCGGCGGCAGGCTTTTAGTGCGCTCGGAAGACGATGCGTGTGTCGCTGACTAGTCGGGTCCACCTCTGCGGCGAAGACGAAGCGAAAAGCGCGGAAGAAATATCTCGGCGTTTCGCGCTTTCGCTTCGTCCGGAGTCCCCGAACGCTCCCCGGTAGGCTGGGGTTGGCGTGGGCTCGCCGGATGGATGAAAGCCCAAATCCGACGAAAAACGAGGAACCGGAGGCGCGGCTGGGCCATTTTTCGCCGTCCGGATGAAAAAATGGCACGCCGGAGGCCTGTTCGCGGAGACGAGTGGAGATGCTCTAAGTGCACGAAGGAGTCGTTGCAGGCCGACAGGAGGTATGGCTGAAGAAGCTTCTGGGAGCTGGGGCGGTCGCGGTGGCCGGGGCGAAGTCACGGCCTCTCCCCTCTGTCGCGGGGGTGGCCGGGAGAGACGGTGGAGGAATAGGAGCGGTGTTTGGACTCTGAGAAGCTGCTGCGACTTGTAGCGTCTACGACGGCCGGAGCAAAGTCGTGCCCCCTCCCCTCCGTCGCCGGGATCGCCGGGTGAGATAGAGGAGCGGTGGCTAGAGAAGCTGCGGCGAGCTAGGGAGACTGCAGCAGCCGGGACGAAGTCGCAGACGCGGCGGCGGCCAGGGCCAAGTCGCTGCCCCTTCCCTTCCGTGGCTCCGTCCCGGGGATCACTTGAGAGAAGGTGGATTCGTGGAGCGAGTTGAGAGAGTGAGAGAGGATGAGAGCGACAAATGATTGAGTGAGAGATGATAATGTCGTCGGTGAGAGATGATTCGTCTTGTGAGAGAGCTTTGAGCTGTGTCTTTTTTTTTTGCTTCAATACACATCAGATGTTTGGGCTATTTAGAAGGACACTTGTTTTTTATAAATTTCGTAAAATAAATTAGAGGTTCCGGTCCTACGGATTTTGGTTTCGGCCCCACAATTTTGGTTCCGTCAGTTTGGTTCCGTCTATCTATCACCGTTAGATCGAGCTTAATGGATGGTTATTAAAAATGCCAATCACTGTAAAATTTGTATCATGGAATAACTATCGCGATTTTAATCTCGGTTATGCAAGAAGTATTGTTTCATGGATAAATACTTTGGATTTGAGTTTCGAAAATTTGGTAGAAAATTTCACTTTCACCATGCCTCTTCACTAACGAGCCGTGCACATGACATTTTAAGTATGGGAATCATCATTTTAATCTAGACTACGAACCAAGTCTGGTTCTCAAGGATCGCAGGAGAGCTGGCACATGTAGGATTGCATGGGCTCCTTTGATTTATAGGATAGGAAAAACATAGGAATAGGAAAACATAAGGTTTGGATGTTATACACATTTAAATCCTATAGGAGGATGAGATGTGTTTGATTGTAGCAAAGAAATTTTTTCAAGAGGTATGATCTAATGCTTTTTTCCCTATAAGATTACACTAAAGATTTCTATAGGATTAGTTCCTATAGAGTACGTTCATATGAATCAAACAACTTGTGTAGATTTTTTTTCCATAGGATCCAAATTCTACACAATTCTTATACCAATCGTATAAATCAAAGGAGCCCTAACATAATCCTACAAAATGTGCAACGATCATGGCACGATCACTAAATTGGATTATCTCCGGTTTTGAGGGAAAGACGGGTAAGCAAACTCAAAGCCTTGTTTCTGCTCGCAGGAATAAAGAACTGTTGCGACATTTTGGAGCATGGATTTTTAAGAAGACAAAAAGGTAGGAATAGAGCTATATATGAGTTGTTAGTAGTTAGCTTAAAGATACGAATAAGTCAATATTATGGTACCATCTACCCTCATTAGTCTAATAAAATAAACTACTCCCTCCGTCCCAGTTCGCAAGGCAAAGTTTTCAAATATCTTGGCCCAAGGTGAATTCTCATTGGCTCTAAATTTGCACGTTAAAACATGCAAAAACTTTGCCTTTCACATGCATGGAGTACTAGTGCGCGGTAGTTTCACATGCATGGAGTACTAGTGTGTGGGGAGATGAAAAGAGGAGTGTTTGCATGCAAAAATGAATTAGTTTACTCCCACAATAAATGCAAAAATGAATTAGTTTACTCCCTAGAAGGTGAGGGATTTTGGGACAAATATTTTTTGGGAATTTGCCTTGCGAACTGGGACGGAGGGAGTTATTTTCCAAATGGCATCAAAGAGTTAGTTCATTTTTTTTTGAACTAAAGAAGGTAGAGGTACCTTAATGTTGGCCCACTTGCATGTGTAAAAAACCAGTGGGCTCTGGTGTTAACGTAGCAATCGTAAGCACACCTTGATTCTTATACTCAGCAACAACCTTTCCAATAATTTTATTAAATGGGGTGAGAGTTTGTACGCACAATATATGCATGCCCCGCTTTCCTATTGCCACTAGTGTTTGTTATGCAATGTCAGGTGACGTGTTCCCCAATTATTAAAGAAGAACCGAGTGCACTAACCAGCTACCATACGAGGTAGTAGTACAAGGTAACAACATTATTTAATTGCCGCACCTAGTAGATAAAATCGCTTGCAACTTTACCTGGGCAGCCGTGATCAATTATTTGGTCAGGTCCAAATGCCTAGCTACCGTTTGGATTTATATAGAGATCGCGATGTCGAGGCGCTTTTACCGCTAGATTTATTTTTAACTTTTAAGGTTATTCAGAGTAGGCTATGAATCCATGACGACCTCTACCAATAAGTAAGTGATACTTTTATAAAAGTATTATTTTTTGGCTGTAGTGGACAAGGGCTCTCCATCACTCGCGGACCTATCTGCGTTGCCATGTGCGGGCCTCAGTATAGTTGTTGATCTGTCTACAACGCATTTCTGATGCAGTTGTTAAAATTTTTAAGCTATGGCACCAAATAGTGTTGCATTTTTCACATACATTGATTTTAGGATTTGGAATTGTGATATTGTAAGTCTGGCAACCTGGCCCTACGACAAAATATTATACTCCACGAACCAAGGATGAAGAACCCCCAACGAGCTACGTAAACCTAGTCCATACCAGCAAGAGAAATACACCACAACAAGATAGGTCAGACAAATGCTTATACTGGCCGAGATATATAGCTAAACGTCGAGAAAACAGTATGTGGTGCTTACAGGCGGCCAGAGAAGAAGACTCATGGAGAGTAAAACAAGATAGGATGAAGAACACTTCGTAATTTGCGGTTTCTGAGAAGTGGAGATGTGCTCTGGTGTCCCCCTCCCCCTCTCAATCAGTTAAATAAGTAAGTTAGCCTACGGAAACAGTATCAAGAGATTTCTAACCAACATAGGAAGCAAACGTTTGAAGAGAGGGACACTGAAGCTAAAGCCTTCTGAGATATACATGCTACTCGTGTAACTACACCTATTAGCGTTGTAGTATGTATATACCAAACACTACAAGGAGGAAACCGTTTCGTCCTGCCGCTCCCGCGAGCGCAGGGCGAAACCCTAGCTTCCCCAACCTCCAGCCCCTCTTCCCCCCGTCCCTCCCTCGCCGCCGCCAGAGGGCGTCGCCGGGCAAAGCCCCGGGGCGGCGGCGGCGGGGCATCTCTCTCCCCCGCGTGGCTGTGGTGGCGTGGGCTGGCGCGGTCGGCGGGGGTACTGTGATCGACGTCTGGCGCCGCGGGGCGGTGGCCCAACCACGGCGTGGTGAAGACGCTCCTTCGGCGGGCTGGCGGCGTGGCTAGTGGCTGGCTGGCGCGGCCCTGCGACGGCGTGCCTGTGGCCATGGGTGGCGGCGGCGGGCCCAGATCCGGGCCAACGGGCCTAGGTCTGGGCCTCATCTGTGGCTGCCTCAGGTGGGCGGCCCCGATGCGTCTGGTCGACGAGCGGCGAGGGCGTTGGTTCGTCTTCCCCCGATGTCCTGCGGCGGCCATTGTGGTGGGTGCCTTGGTCCGCCGTCCTCGACTCCTCGGGATGTGAGGTGGCGGCGGGAGGCGTCTGCGGCGTGGATCTACGGTTCATGTCGGTTTCGGAGGTAGTAGTTGCTATCCTTGGCTCCTGCTCACCTTTTCCCACGTCCCGGACGAAAGTCCAAAATCTCGCTGATTGGGCGGCGGCGATGCGCTACTGCGCCGTGACCTTCTTGGAGGCGCCGCCTGGGGAGGTTTGGGTAGGGTGGCGGAGCTGAAGGCTGGAGCTTTTGGGCAATGTCGGTCCTTGAGCAGCTGCGGTGATCTCTGGCCCGTATGCGTGTGTCGACGGCAGTCTGCCCCGTCCTCTGCAGGTGCTCCCGACGGATTTCTCGTCGCTGGTGGGTGTCCAAGTACTCGGCAGTGTGGCCGGTATGGTGTGATCTTCGTCAAGGTAGTCTTCTCCAAGGTGGCGCCGGGTCCGGAGCCCAACACCTCTGCAGCTCTCGGGTGAGCTTCTCTCATGTCCGACGGTTCGACGCCTTCGAGCCAGGCGAGAGGGCAGGGACCCTCTTCAGCATGAGAACAGGTTGGTGCTTCTGGTGCTCGTAGTCCTGGCTGTTCTCCTCGGATTCAAGACTATAATTCTGCTCCAGACAGTGCTTCGTTGTGACTCCGGCTGGTGTCCTTGGTGCCGAACAGCGGCGGTTTGCACTTCTGCAAGCTTGTCCTCGCTCTTAGTGCAGTGTTGTAATTCGTTCTGTGTGTACCCACGTATCTTTCTTGCTGTGTGCGTGGTGTGGTATATTGTTGTAACTCCTGGCCGGTTGATGGCTTTGTTAATTCAAAGCTGAGCTTTTGAGCCTTCTGTTAAAAAAAACCAAACACTACAATAATTAATTCCTCATATGATCTTTGTTGATGTGTCCTTTTGTGGCAGGAATTAATTGAGACTTTAGCATAGGCTCATGAACGCGCACCTTTGGCTCATTTAATTCGTTGGAGAGATAAGTCGGTGGCTCTTTTCATTGTGCAAGCAAACTTAGTTGGATTAGCCCACTTTTTCGTGGGTTATATATTCACTTGATGTCGAGGTAAATTTGAAATAGCTTCTATCGGTTTTTTCTGAAAACAGCAAAACTAAACTACAAAAGATCTTGATTATTCTACATACTCTGTGGATGTAGAGGTAAATTTTCAATAGATTCTATGAGTTTTTCTTATGAGTTTTTCTGCCTACTTTCCCAAAAATCTTAACTCCATTATTGTTAGGTATAGATTTCCCGAAAAAACACAAAACTGAAAAAGTACCTTTAGTACCCACAAAAATAAGTACTCCTATCTTGAATTTTCACCAAAAAATCTGACAAGCACTCGCGCGATGGAGGAGCCACCTAAGAAACGAGTCCGCTGATTTACAAGCTGATGCAACTATGGCCTTACAAGCCCATCATTTTAGGATTAAATATGTTTGTCTGGAATAGGAGAAACCATGAGCAACTTCCTCTTTGATGGCACAGGGGACAAGTGTTTGATTCGTTGGAGTGCTTGAGTTTCGGCTTATCCCGGTGCAACGCACGGGCACTTTTGCTAGTATACTTCAAATTTCAGATATTTTAATATGTTTTCAAATAGGACTCACTGACTAGTTAAACCAACCACAGTCATTTAACAGTCATCTATTGAGCACAACTGTTAATCAATTAGGTCCTAAACACGCGTGTGAGTCATGTGCTGAGTTTGAATACGAAATCAAACTCGCAAGTTTTAACAATCCGTAGAGTCAATCCTGGGTATAATTTCAATGCATTCATATACATTGTGTGCCAGTATAGCCGTACTGGATTCCTTAAGTATATTTTCTTAAGTACAAATTCCGCATCAATTGTTTCCTGCTTTCTCCATGAATATACTTCTACATTGAGATTTAATTTCGGGAGTATAATAATGCAGTGAACATGTAAAACATTAAAGCCACAAATTCCTACACTACGGACTCATCTTCCATAAATTCTTCCAACACAACGCTGACCTTCTTACCACAAATGCTCATGAAACAGCCGGACGTCTCCCAACATTAATCGTAGAAACTTCTTCGGTGAACTGATCTGACGCCGGCTCCACGTTAAAAACTACCGTACATGTGCTGCCATCGGCGTTGCCACCTCTGGCACCGGTCTAGCTGGCCTCTCCCGATTTTTTATCCCCTTTTTTTTCACTCCCCCAATATATGTTTCTCAATCTGGTAGATACTCCACGTGTTGCCGCTCCACCCGATGGGATTCGATTCTTCGTGCAGCTCGCTCAAGCACCCGATTTGATGGATTTATTGGATTTTGGGTATTGCTCGCTGAAGCTAGGAAGCGGCTACTATTAATGGACAGTGAGCAGCAGTACCTGCATGCACTCGTACAAAAGGTCTGATCTCTTGCTTTTAATTTTTATTATACTATGATGAGCTCATATCCATCACCTACCACAGTATAAATCTCCATATAGCTGGTCAATTTGCATAGTGCCCTCACGCCCTTCCTCTTGAATATAAGGTAAGCAACATATCGGAGCCCTTCAGGTAAATATTAATACAAATTTTACAGTGATTGGCATTACTTTGTGTTATTCTGAAATACTTGGTCATGAGGGGGCGGTGATTAATCTCTTCATTCTTCAGACTTACACAGAGATGCATTTGTGATTTGCCATGAACAAATACACCTCTATTCTATTTCTTTTGACAGTTCTCAATCAGGGAGTAGAGATAGAAATTCCAAAACACTGAATTTGACTCATACATTTTGCAGACACTACACTGATGGACGTACAGAACAATGAAGTTGAGCTGAGACACTGGTCTGACCTTGAGAGTTGAGGTAGTGGCGTACGTAAGCGGGCGAGGGTGGAACGGTGGCCACCGACTCTGATCCTGCTGGCAAGGAGAGCAGCGGCGTTGCCACGAACTGGGCCGCGGAGGAGAACGATTTAGGGTTGCTGCAGATGCCGAGGAGGCGGCGTCCACGATCCCATAGATGAAGAGGGGGCGCCGTCCGATCCCGTGGCCCCGCTCTGGCTTGCCTGCTGCCGATGAGGTAGATGTGGATGACAACTTCGGCTTGCCTGCTGCCGATGACGTTGATTAGGACGACAGCTCCGGCTTGCCGACGAAGGACGAGTACCCGTGCAAGCGGCGGCGGCGGCTGGCGGCCGCGATGGAGGAGAGGGGGCTGCGACTCTCCAACGATCCGCGCGACAGGGGGAAGGGCGGTGGTGGCATCGGCGGCGGCGGGCGCTCATGAGTCAAGAGTATCGTGGTTTTTTTTATCACGGTATAAGCATTGTGGCCTTCTTCTCACAGGTCTACGATGATGAGCTTGGTTTTTTTTATCGGATACTGATTTGACGAGTTGACTTCTAAAACGTTCACTTATAATTGCTGAAACATTATAGAAGTTACATAAAAACTATTATCAATTTAATCAACGGTCACGGAAAATTAGATTAGACGGAACCTAGATTAGATTAGACGGAGCCAAGGTTCCGTGCCAATCACCGTAAAAGAGCTCATTCCATGAATATGTTCACATGTCCTGAATACCTGTGAGGAAGTTTCGGAAGAAATTACTCTACATTTTAAACTAAATAAAAAATTGTGGTTGTGTATAGGTACAAAAAACAAAGATTTTTGCCGGAGGTTTGTCTTTTTGTATAGCATAAAACACAACACATTTTCCTCCAAAATTTGTATCGTAGCTTCAAAATATTTATATGTATGTCCGTATTTATTTTTAATTTTTTTAAATTCCAGAATTTTTTTTTTCAAAAACTAGAACCACTAGTTCTCATGTGCCAAATGCACTTTTCGTCCTCATACTTAAATAACCATGGCATCTCTGGTTGGTACAGAAGCCGAGAGTACTGAAACTCTCTTTGTGTCTGTGCTTTGGTTCTATACGATTTGAGCAGCTGTGGCCCAAAGATTAACTTCTATGAGAGAGGATTTCTTTTTGATGCTGAAATTCCGATCTAATTTTGTAAGCTACGAACAGGAATAGAAGGCATGGATATAAAAATGGAAAGCCGACTCCGGAGATGCACAAGAAAAGATCTTTCCTATGGTGGACAGCTAGTCCTTAACTCCTTATCAACTGCGTGCTCAACAATAATGTTCTTTCAAGTGCCGAGAGGTGTGCTTCAGAAGCTAGCTTTCGTCACGTCCATATTATTCCGGTAAAGTGATTCTGAGATTTAAAAAATATATACATATACCGTCGAGCTAAATCGGGAGTCGTTTTAAATCCAAAGACAAAGGCGGGTTTTCTTTTTTCTGACAGGGGGATGCTTATGGTTTTTATTTTTGGGAGCGTCTAGAGATCAGTCGCCTGAGACTTAATAAGTCTAAGTTACTGACATCAGTAGCTTATTAAGCCGTGTACTACTTTAATTTTAGCGTCCAGTTTTGTGCGTTCGCATTTTTCACTAGAAAAAATAATCTATGCAACCATTTAAAACATAAGAAAAATCTTAGTAGCAATTTACGTGTAACTGGAAAAAACTCAGTTGCAATCTACATGTAAGTGGAAATTCTTAGTTGCGACGCATGCGTAACTGGAAAAATCTCAATTGCAACCCACATGTACATGGAAATTCTTAGTTGCAACATATGCGTAACTGGAAAAATCTCAGTTGCAACGCTCATGCAATTGGAAAAAAATATCAGTTGCAACCCACATTTAAGTGGAAATTCTTAGTTACGACGCGGACGTAACTGGAAAATTTCTCAGTTGCAACCCACATGTATGTGGAAATTCTTAGTTGCAACATATGCGCAACTAGAAAAATCTCAGTTGCAACGCTCATGCAATTGGAAAAACAAAATCAGTTGCAACTCACGTGTAACCGAAAAAACCTCAGTTGCAACCCACGTGCAACTGAAAATATGTCGTTTGCAACACACGTAAAACTGGAATGCGCGGTAAGCGATTCCGTGGGATAGAGAAAGATGCTTTATAGATAGAAAACGTCACCACGAGCCCACTTCACAAAGCCCGTAAAAAACAAGTCAGCCCGCTTACACGTCGTACCAACAACAACACAAACACACACATAAACAGCTCAAAAGTCAGAGCACGAATCTACAAGCACAAAATACGAATCTTCAAACGCTCGACTTAAACTTATTAAGTGTAAGGCGCCTGATTTCCAGCAAATCCGTTTATTTTTATTTTATTTAATAAAGATCTGTCAAGAGTAAATTGTTGTTAGGGCCTCCACACCAAAAACAGACACAACACACCACCAGCTAATTACCGGGGAATCCCTGACTCACCCTATGGAGAAAACATGAGCTCACAAACAATATAGCAGACTCTTGGCGAGCACCTTATGCCCTCGCTTTAGAAGCCGACGCCACTATCAAATTGCTGGCCCATCTTTACGGTAGAGATCCACATAGATCTTGTTAGACCTGTTGTCGACGCTACCATGGAGGATATGTCATGCGTAGTACCCACCGAACATGCATCACTCAACGTAGCACCTGTGAGCTAGACATGACTTGACATCTCCTTCAGCCTCTCACATCCCGTGTTACTCCACAAACGATGCTCCCAAGAGAGAGCAACACCCTAGTGCCGCCAGCGTCCAATTTGGAAAACCAGATCCCAGGATTTTCCCCGGAGCAACACGAGTGGGTCAACAGTCGTTGCACAACAATGCCTTCAAGAAGGTAACATCGCAGAACACCGCCATCGACCTCGAATACAAGACGACTCGATTTTCATTGGGAACTATGTCTCCTTGACTCGCAGCGAGGACTAGATGACGGATTAGGCGATCCGACAACCCAGCCTTAGGCCGACTGCCTCCGGCGGTGCAGACAAACACCACAACCATGCCTGGAGCTACTGTCCTAGGCTTCCTCATGGTGTGGGAGAATCCCATGGGATGTCGACAGGAGCCACAACGTGAAAAGCCGAATCCCACCCAAGCTCATCCGAACCCAGTGCTTGTGACGGTAAAGCACACGTCCGTTGGGAACCCCAAGAGGAAGGTATGATGAGTACAGCAGCGAGTTTTCCCTCAGTAAGAAACCAAGGTTATCGAACCAGTAGGAGATGAAGATCACGTGAAGGTTGTTGGTGAAGGAGTGTAGTGCGGCGCAACACCAGGGATTCCGGTGCCAACGTGGAACCTGCACAACACAATCAAACTACTTTGCCCCAACTTAACAGTGAGGTTGTCAATCTCACCGGCTTGCTGAAAACAAAGGATTAAACGTATGGTGTGGAAAATGATGTTTGCTTGCAGAAAACAAAAGAGAACAATGATTGCAGTAGGTTGTATTTCAGATGTAAAAGAATGGACCTGGGTCCACATTTTACTAGTGGTGTCTCTCCAATAAGATAAATAACATGTTGGGTAAACAAATTACAGTTGGGCAATTGACAAATAGAGAGGACATAACAATGCACATACATATCATGATGACTACTATGAGATTTACTTAGGGCATTACGACAAAGAACATAGACCGCCATCCAGCATGCATCTATGCCTAAAAAGTCCACCTTTGGGTTAGCATCCGCACCCCTTCCGAGTATTAAGTTGGAAGCAACGTGACAATTGCATTAAGTACCGTGCGTAATGTAAACAATACAAATATCCTTAGACAAAGCATTGATGTTTTATCCCTAGTGGCAACAACACATCCACAACCTTAGGGGTTGTCTGTCACTCCCCGCATTCAATGGAGACATGAACCCACTATCTAGCATAAATACCCCCTCTTGGAGTTACAAGTATCAACTTGGCCAGAGCCTCTACTAGCAACGGAGAGCATGCAAGATCATAAACAACATATATAAGATAGATCAATAATCAACTTGACATAGTATTCCATATTCATCGGATCCCAACAAACACAACATGTAGCATTACAATAAGATGATCTTGATCATGATAGGCAGCTCACAAGATCTAAACATGATGGCACAATAGGAGAAGACAACCATCTAGCTACTGCTATGGACCCGTAGTTCAAGGATGAACTACTCACGCATCAGTTCGGAGGCGGGCATGGCGATGTAGAGCCCTTCGGTGATGATTCCCCTCTCCGGCAGGGTGCCGGAGGAGATCTTCTGAACCCCCCGAGTTAGGGTTGACGGCGGCGGCGTCTCTGGAACTGTTCTGATATTTTGGCTCTCTGTACTAGGGTTTCGGGGATGAAGGAATAAATAGGCGAAGGGGCAGCGTCGGGGGAGCCAGGGGGCTCCCTCCCCACGCCACGGCGCGGCTGTGGGGCCCCCCACGCCGCCATATGGGGAGGGCCCCCTGCTGGCCTTCGTCGACTCCTCTTCGGTCTTCTGGAACACTCTGTGAAAAATAGGGCCGTGGGCTTTTGTTTCGTCCAATTCCGAGAATATTTGTAAAACAACTTTTCTGAAATCAAAAACAGCAGAAAACAGGGACTGGCATTGTGGCATCTTGTTAATACGTTAGTCCCAGAAAATGCATAAAAACATTATAAAGTGTGAATAAAACATGTAGGTATTGGCATAAAACTAGCATGGAACATAAGAAATTATAGATACGTTGGAGACGTATCAAGCATCCCCAAGCTTAGTTCCTACTCGCCCTCGAGTAGGTAAACGATAAAAAGAATAATTTCTGAATTTACATGCTACCAACATAATCTTGATCAATACTATTGTAAAGCATATGAGATGAATGAAGTGACTCAAAGCAATGGTCTATAGTTTGCTAACAAAAAGATAATGACTAAACAACTGAATCATATAGCAAAAACTTTTCATGAATAGTAATTTCAAGACAAGCATCAAAAACTTTTGCATAAGAGTTAACTCATAAAGCAATAGATTCTTAATAAAAGGTTTTGAAGTAACACAAAGGAAGATTTAAGTTTCAGCAATTGCCTTCAACTTTCAACATGCATATCTGATACGTCCCAAACGTATCTATAATTTCTTATGTTCCATGCTACTTTTTTGATAATACTCACATGTTTTATACACACTTTACATCATTATTATGCATTTTCCGGCACTAACCTATTGACAAGATGCCGAAGCGCCAGTTCCTGTTTTGTGCTGTTTTTGGTTTCAGAAATCCTACAAAGGAAATATTCTCGGAATTGGACGAAATCAACGCCCAGGGTCTTATTTTTCCACGGAGCTTCCAGAAGACCGAAGAGCATACGAAGTGGGGCCACGAGGCAGCCAGACCATAGGGCGGCACGGCCTGGATGGGGCCCGCGCCGGCCTATGGTGTGGGCCCCTCGCGCGCCTCCCGACTCTGCCCTTCCGCCTACTTAAACTCTCCCCGCGAAAACCCTATTACCGAGAGCCACGATACGGAAAAAGTTCCAGAGACGCCGCCGCCGCCAATCCCATCTCGGGGGATTCAGGAGATCGCCTCCGGCACCCTGCTGGAGAGGGGAATCATCTCCCGGAGGACTCTACATCACCATGATCGCCTCCGGACTGATCTGTGAGTAGTTCATCCTTGGACTATGGGTCCATAGCAGTAGCTAGATGGTTGTCTTCTCCTCTTGTGCTATCATGTTAGATCTTGTGAGCTGCTGATACGTCCCAAACGTATCTATAATTTCTTATGTTCCATGCTACTTTTATGATGATACTCACATGTTTTATACACATTATATGTCATTATTATGCATTTTACGGCACTAACCTATTGACGAGATGCCGAAGAGCCAGTTGTTGTTTTCTGCTGTTTTTGGTTTCAGAAATCCTAGTAAGGAAATATTCTCGGAATTGGACGAAATCAACGCCCAGGGTCCTATTTTTGCACGAAGCTTCCAGAAGTCCGAGGGAGAGACGAAGTGGGGCCACGAGGCGCCGCCACAACCAGGCGGCGCGGCCAGTAAGGGGCCCGCGCGGCCCTGTTGTGTGGGGCCCCCGTGGCGCCTCTTGACCTGCCCTTCCGCCTACTTAAAGCCTCCGTCGCGAAACCCCCAGTACCGAGAGCCACGATACGGAAAACCTTCCAGAGACGCCGCCGCCGCCAATCCCATCTCGGGGGATTCAGGAGATCGCCTCCGGCACCCTGCCGGAGAGCGGAATCATCTCCCGGATGTCTCTTCATCGCCATGATCGCCTCCGGATCGATGTGTGAGTAGTTCACCCCTGGACTATGGGTCCATAGCAGTAGCTAGATGGTTGTCTTCTCCTCATTGTGCTATCATGTTAGATCTTGTGAGCTGCCTATCATGATCAAGATCATCTATTTGTAATCCTACATGTTGTGTTTGTTGGGATCCGATGAATATTGAATACTATGTCAAGTTGATTATCAATCTATCATATATGTTATTTATGTTCTTGCATGCTCTCCGTTGCTAGTAGAGGCTCCGGCCAAGTTGATACTTGTGACTCCAAGAGGGAGTATTTATGCTCGATAGTGGGTTCATGCCTCCATTAAATCTGGGACAGTGACAGAAAGTTCTAAGGTTGTGGATGTGTTGTTGCCACTAGGGATAAAACATCGATGCTTTGTCTAAGGATATTTGTGTTGATTACATTACGCACCATACTTAATGCAATTGGCTGTTGTTTACAACTTAATACCAGAAGGGGTTCGGATGATAACCTGAAGGTGGACTTTTTAGGCATAGATGCATGCTGGATAGCGGTCTATGTACTTTGTCGTAATGTCCTGATTAAATCTCATAGTACTCATCATGATATATGTATGTGCATTGTTATGCCTTCTTTATTTGTCAATTGCCCAACCGTAATTTGTTCACCCAACATCTGCTATCTTATGGGAGAGACACCGCTAGTGAACTGTGGACCCCGGTCCTATTCTTTACATCTGAAATACAATCTGCTGCAATTGTTCTTTACTCGTTCTTCGCAAACAACCATCATCATCCACACTATACATCTAATCCTTTGTTTACAGCAAGCCGGTGAGATTGACAACCTCGCCGTTACGTTGGGGCAAAGTTCCGTGATTGTGTTGTGCGGGTTCCACGTTGGCGCCGGAATCCCCGGTGTTGCGCCGCACTACACTCCTCCGCCATCAACCTTCAACGTGCTTCTTGGCTCCTCCCGGTTCGATAAACCTTGGTTTCTTTCCGAGGGAAAACTTGCTACTCGTACGCATCACACCTTCCTCTTGGGGTTCCCAACGGACGTGTCGACTGCACGCATCAAGCTATTTTTCTGGCGCCGTTGCCGGGGAACGAAGAAAAGTTACACCACAAAGATTTTCAACTCCCACGTCAACATCTATTTTTCTGGCGCCGTTGCCGGTGAGATCAAGACACGCTGCAAGGGGAGTCTCCACTTCCAATCTCTTTACTTTGTTTTTGTCTTGCTTTACTTTATTTACTACTTTGTTTGCTGCATTATACCAAAACACAAAAAAATTAGTTGCTAGCTTTACTTTATTTATTGTCTTGTTCTCTATATCAAAAACACAAAAAATTAGTTACTTGCATTTACTTTATTTAGTTTGCTTTATTTATTACTGTTAAAATGAATACTCCTGAGAACACTAAGTTGTGTGATTTCACTAGTAAGGCATAATGGAAAACAACAAAAATATGAGAGATCTTTATGAACTTTATCTTGAATTAGGACATGATGTGTTTGAAGAGAAAGTTAAAAAACCTATGGAACTTTATATGCATGATAATGCCAATGTTATTAGTATGAATGCTTTGAACACCATTGTTGCTAATGCTATGAAAGAATTTAAGCTTGGGGAAGCTGGTTTTGATGAGCATGATATTTTTGGTCCCCCAAGCATTGAGGAGAAAATTTTCTTTGATGATACTTTGCCTCCTATTTATGATGATTATAATGATAGTGGTCTTCTGGTGCCGCCTACTATGGAGGATAAATTTAATTATGATTACAATATGCCTCCTATATTTGATGATAGCTACTTTGTTGAATTTGCTCCCACTACAATTAATAAGAATGACTATGCTTATGTTGGAAGTAGTAATAATTTTATGCATGAGACTCATGATAAGAATGTTTCATTTGATAGTTATATTCTTGAGTTTGCTCATGATGCTACTGGATATTATTATGAGAGAGGGAAATATGGTTGTAGAAATTTTCATGTTACTAAAACACCTCTCTTTTTGCTGAAAATCTTGAAGCTGCACTTGTTTTATCTTTCTATGCTTGTTGCATTATGCTTCATGAATTTGTTTATTTACAAGATTCCTTTTCATAGGAAGTGGGTTAGGCTTAAATTTGTTTTTAATTTGCTTTTTGATGCTCTCTTTTGCTTCAACTACTATTTCTTGCGAGTGCATCATTAAAACTGTTGAGCCCATCTTAATGGCGTTAAAGAAAAGCGCTTATGGGAGATAACCCATTATTTTACTTCTGCGCTTTATTTTATATTTGAGTCTTGGAAGTTGTTTACTACTGTAGCAACCTCTCCTTATCTTCATTTTATTGCATTGCTGTGCCAAGTAAAGTCTTTGATAGTAAAGCCAATACTAGATTTGGATTACTGCGCAGGAACAGATTTCTTGCTGTCACGAATTTGAGCAGTAGTCTCTGTAGAAAAATCAAAAAAATCTGCCAATTTACGTGCGTGATCCTCAGATATGTACGCAACTTTCATTCAATTTGGGCATTTTCATCTGAGCAAGTCTGGTGCCACTTTAAAATTCGTCTTTACGAACTGTTCTGTTTTGACAGATTCTGCCTTTTATTTCGCATTGCCTGTTTTGCTATGTTAGATGGATTTCTTTGTTCCATTAAATTTCAGTAGCTTTGTACAATGTCCAGAAGTGTTAAGAATGATTATGTCACCTCTGAATATATGAATTATGCACTGACCCTCTAATGAGTTTGTTTCGAGTTTGGTGTGGAGGAAGTTTTCAAGGGTCAAGAGAGGAGGATGATACAATATGATCAAGAAGAGTGAAAAGTCAAAGCTTGGGGATGCCCCCGTGGTTCATCCCTTCATATTTTAAGAAGACTCAAGCGTCTAAGCTTGGGGATGCCCAAGGCATCCCTTCTTTATCGACAACTTATCAGGTTCCTCTAGTGAAACTATATTTTTATTCCGTCACATCTTATGTGCTTTACTTGGAGCGTCTGTTTGTTTTTATTTTTTGTTTTTGTTTGAATAAATCGGATCCTAGCATTCTTTGTTTGGGAGAGAGACACGCCCCGCTGTTTCGTATGAACACATATGTTCTTAGCTTTATCTTTAATGTTCATTGCGAAATTTGAACTATTTCATTCATTGTTATATGGTCGGAAACGGAAAATGCCGCATTTGGTAAATGGTTTAATGTCTTGAATAATGTGATACTTGGCAATTGTTGTGCTCATATAGATCTTGTTTAAGCTCTTGCATCGTGTACCTTGTACTCATTAATGAATAACTACATAGAGCTTGTTAAAATTTGGTTTGCATGATTGATCTCTAGAGTCTAGATATTTTCTGGTTGAGGTGTTTGAACAACAAGGAGACAATGTAAAGTCTTATAATAGCTACAATATGTTCATATGTGAGCTTTTGCTGCACCTTTTATACTTGAGTTTGCTTCAAACAACCTTGCTAGCCTAGCCTTGTATTGAGAGGAATTCTTCTCGTGCATCCAAATCCTTGAGCCAATAACCATGCCATTTGTGTCCACCATACCTACCTACTACATGGTATTTCTCCGCCATTCCAAAGTAAATTACTTGAGTGCTACCTTTAAAACTTCTATTCTTTGTCTTTGCAATATATAGCTCATGGGACAAAATAGCTTAAAAACTATCGTGGTGAAGAATATGTACTTATGTGTCTTATTTCTTAATAAGTTGCTTGTTGAGCGGTAACCATGTTTCTGGGGACGCCATCAACTCTTTTACCTTTGTTGAATATCATGTGAGTTTCTATGCATGTTCGTCTTGTCTGAAGTAAGGGCGGTTCTCACAATCAAATGGTTTGAGTATGCATACTGTTAGAGAAGAACATTGGGCCGCTAACTAAAGCCATGATTCATGGTGGAAGTTTCAGTTTGGACAATTAATCCTCAATCTCTTATGAGAATATTAACTGTTGTTGAATGCTTATGCATTAAAGAGGATTCCATTATCTGTTGTCTATGTTGTCCCGGTATGGATGTCTAAGTTGAGAATAATCAAAAGCGAGAAATCCAATGCGAGTTTTCTCCTTAGACCTTTGTACAGGCGGCATAGAGGTACCCGTTTGTGACACTTGGTTGAAACATATGTTATGCAATGATAATCAGTGTTAATCCAAGCTAATTAGGACAAGGTGCGAGCACTATTAGTATACTATGCATGAGGCTTTCAACTTATAGGAGATCTTATACATAACACATATGCTTTATTACTACCATTGACAAAATTGTTTCTTGTTTTCAAAATGAAAAGCTCTAGCACAAATATAGTAATCAATGCTTCCCTCTGCGAAGGGTCTATCTTTTACTTTATTGTTGAGTCAGTTTGCCTATTGTTTCTATCTTAGAAGCAAACACTTGTATCAACTGTGTGCATTGATTCTTACATGTTTACTTATTGCACTTGTTATATTACTTTGTGTTGACAATTATTCATGAGATATACATGTTGAAGTTGAAGGCAACCGCTGAAACTTTATCTTCCTTTGTGTTGCTTCAATACCTTTACTTTGAATCTATTGCTTTATGAGTAACTCTTATGCAAGTCTTATTGATGCTAGTCTTGAAAGTATTATTCATGAAAAGTCTTTGCTATATGATTCATTTGTTTACTCATTATCTTCATCATTGCTTCGAATCGCTGCATTCATCTCATATGCTTTACAATAGTATGATCAAGATTATGATAGCATGTCACTTCAAAATTATCTTTGTTATCGTTTACCTACTCGAGGGCGAGTAGGAACTAAGCTTGGGGATGCTTGATATGTCCCAAACGTATCTATAATTTCTTATGTTCCATGCTACTTTTATGATGATACTCACATGTTTTATACACATTATATGTCATTATTATGCATTTTACGGCACTAACCTATTGACGAGATGCCGAAGAGCCGATTCTGTTTTCTGCTGTTTTTGGTTTCAGAAATCCTAGTAAGGAAATATTCTTGGAATTGGACGAAATCAACGCCCGGGGTCCTATTTTTGCACGAAGCTTCCAGAAGTCCGAGGGAGAGACGAAGTGGGGCCACGAGGCGCCGCCACAACAGGACGGCGCGGCCAGCAAGGGGCCCGCGCGGCCCTGTTGTGTGGGGCCCCCGTGGCGCCTCTTGACCTGCCCTTCCGCCTACTTAAAGCCTCCGTCGCGAAACCCCAGTACCGAGAGCCACGATACGGAAAACCTTCCAGAGACGCCGCCGCCGCCAATCCCATCTCGGGGGATTCGGGAGATCGCCTCCGGCACCCTGCCGGAGAGGGGAATCATCTCCCGGAGGTCTCTTCATCGCCATGATCGCCTCTGCATCGATGTGTGAGTAGTTCACCCCTGGACTATGGGTCCATAGCAGTAGCTAGATGGTTGTCTTCTCCTCATTGTGCTATCATGTTAGATCTTGTGAGCTGCCTATCATGATCAAGATCATCTATTTGTAATCCTACATGTTGTGTTTGTTGGGATCCGATGAATATTGAATACTATGTCAAGTTGATTATCAATCTATCATATATGTTATTTATGTTCTTGCATGCTCTCTGTTGCTAGTAGAGGCTCGGCCAAGTTGATACTTGTGATTCCAAGAGGGAGTATTTATGCTCGATAGTGGGTTCATGCCTCCATTAAATGCGGGACGGTGACATAAAGTTCTAAGGTTGTGGATGTGCTTGTTGCCACTAGGGATAAAACATCGATGCTTTGTCTAAGGATATTTGTGTTGATTACATTACGCACCATACTTAATGCAATTGTCTCGTTGTTTACAACTTAATACTGGAGGGGTTCGGATGATAACCCGAAGGTGGACTTTTAGGCATAGATGCATGCTTGGATAGCGGTCTATGTACTTTGTCGTAATGCCCTGATTAAATCTCATAGTACTCATCATGATATATGTATGTGCATTGTTATGCCTTCTTTATTTGTCATTTGCCCAAGCTGTAATTTGTTCACCCAACATCTCGCTATCTTATGGGAGAGACACCGCTAGTGAACTGTGGACCCCGGTCCTATTCTTTACATCTGAAATACAATCTGCTGCAATTGTTCTTTCATTGTTCTTCGCAAACAACCATCATCATCCACACTATACATCTAATCCTTTGTTTACAGCAAGCCGGTGAGATTGACAACCTCGCCGTTACGTTGGGGCAAAGTTCCGTGATTGTGTTGTGCGGGTTCCACGTTGGCGCCGGAATCCCCGGTGTTGCGCCGCACTACACTCCTCCGCCATCAACCTTCAACGTGCTTCTTGGCTCCTCCTGGTTCGATAAACCTTGGTTTCTTTCTGAGGGAAAACTTGCTACTGTACGCATCACACCTTCCTCTTGGGGTTCCCAACGGACGTGTCGACTGCACGCATCACTGCCTATCATGATCAAGATCATCTATTTGTAATGCTGCATGTTGTGTTTGTTGGGATCCGATGAATATGGAATACTATGTCAAGTTGATTATCAATCTATCATATATGTGTTGTTTATGTTCTTGCATGCTCTCCGTTGCTAGTAGAGGCTCTGGCCAAGTTGATACTTGTGACTCCAAGAGGGAGTATATATGCTCGATAGTGGGTTCATGCCTCCATTGAATGCAGGACGAGTGACAGAAAGTTCTAAGGTTGTGGATGTGATGTTGCCACTAGGGATAAAACATCAATGATTTGTCTAAGGATATTTGTGTTGATTACATTACACACCATAATTAATGCAATTGTCTGTTGTTTGCAACTTAATACTGGAAGGGGTGCGGATGCTAACCTGAAGGTGGACTTTTTAGGCATAGATGCATGCTGGATAGCGGTCTATGTACTTTGTCGTAATGCCCTGATTAAATCTCATAGTAGTCATCGTGATATGTATGTGCATTGTTATGACCTCTCTATTTGTCAATTGCCCAACTGTAATTTGTTCACCCAACATGCTATTTATCTTATTGGAGAGACACCACTAGTGAACTGTGGACCCCGGTCCATTCTTTTACATCTGAAATACAATCTACTGCAAACTCGTTCTCTCGTTGTTCTTCGCAAACAAACATCATTTTCCACACCATACGTTTAATCCTTTGTTTACAGGCAAGCCGGTGAGATTGACAACCTCACCTGTTAAGTTGGGGCAAAGTATATTGATTGTGTTGTGCGGGTTCCACGTTGGCGCCGGAATCCCTGGTGTTGCGCCGCACTACACTCCGTCACCAACAACCTTCACGTGGCACTTGACTCC
>NC_061508.1:20058711-20238622 GCF_022539505.1 Lolium rigidum
TGGAGACTCCCCTTGCGGCGTGTCTTGATCTCCCGGCAACGGCGCCGAGAAAAAGAGCTTGATGGCGTGTATTTCACACGTTCGTTGGGCAACCCCAAGAGGAAGGTATGATGCGCACAGCAGCAAGTTTTCCCTCGGAAAGAAACCAAGGTTTATCAAACCAGGAGGAGCCAAGAAGCACGTTGAAGGTTGATGGCGGCGGGATGTAGTGCGGCGCAACACCGGAGATTCCGGCGCCAACGTGGAACCTGCACAACACAACCAAAGTACTTTGCCCCAACGAAACAGTGAGGTTGTCAATCTCACCGGCTTGCTGTAACAAAGGATTAACCGTATTGTGTGGAAGATGATTGTTTGCGAGAGAAAATAGTAAAAACAAGTATTGCAGCAGATTTGTATTTCAGTATTAAAGAATGGACCGGGGTCCACAGTTCACTAGAGGTGTCTCTCCCATAAGATAAAAGCATGTTGGGTGAACAAATTACGGTCGGGCAATTGACAAATAGAGAGGGCATAACAATGCACATACATGACATGATAAGTATAGTGAGATTTAATTGGGCATTACGACAAAGTACATAGACCGCCATCCAACTGCATCTATGCCTAAAAAGTCCACCTTCAGGTTATCATCCGAACCCCCTCCGGTATTAAGTTGCTAACAACAGACAATTGCATTAAGTATTGCGCGTAATGTAATCAATAACTACATCCTCGGACATAGCATCAATGTTTTATCCCTAGTGGCAACAGCACATCCATAACCTTAGGGGTTTCGTCACTCCCAGATTCACGGAGACATGAACCCACTATCGAGCATAAATACTCCCTCTTGGAGTTACTAGCATCAACTTGGCCGAGCCTCTACTAATAACGGAGAGCATGCAAGATCATAAACAACACATAGGTAATAACTTGATAATTAACATGACATGGTATTCTCTATCCATCGGATCCCGACAAACACAACATATAGAATTACGGATAGATGATCTTGATCATGTTAGGCAGCTCACAAGATCCAACAATGAAGCACAATGAGGAGAAGACAACCATCTAGCTACTGCTATGGACCCATAGTCCAGGGGTGAACTACTCACTCATCACTCCGGAGGCGACCATGGCGGTGTAGAGTCCTCCGGGAGATGAATCCCCTCTCCGGCAGGGTGCCGGAGGAGATCTCCAGAATCCCCCGAGATGGGATCGGCGGCGACGGCGTCTCAGTAAGGTTTTCCGTATCGTGGTTTTTCGCATCAGGGGTTTCGCGACGGAGGCTTTAAGTAGGCGGAAGGGCAGAGTCGGGGGGCTAACGAGGGGCCCACACTATAGGTCGGCGCGGCCGGGGCTTGGGCCGCGCCGCCCTATAGCCTGGCCACCTCGTGGCCCCACTTCGTGTGTTCTTCGGTCTTCGGAAGCTCCGTGGAAAAATAGGGCCCCGGGTCTTCGTTTCGTCCAATTCCGAGAATATTTCGTTACTAGGATTTCCGAAACCAAAAACAGCGAGAAAACAGGAACCGGCACTTCGGCATCTTGTTAATAGGTTAGTTCCAGAAAATGCACTAATATGACATAAAGTGTGCATAAAACATGTAGGTATCATCAATAATATGGCATAGAACATAAGAAATTATCGATACGTCGGAGACGTATCAACGCCATCAACTATTACACCTTTGTTGAATATCATGTGAGTTGCTATGCATGTTCGTCTTGTCTGAAGTAAGGGTGATTTATCATGATCAAATGGTTTGAGTATGCATATTGTTAGAGAAGAACATTGGGCCGCTAACTAAAGCCATGAATCATGGTGGAAGTTTCAGTTTGGACATCAATCCTCAATCTCTTATGAGAATATTATCTCGTTGTTGAATGCTTATGCATTAAAGAGGAGTCCATTATCTGTTGTCTATGTTGTCCCGGTATGGATGTCCTAAGTTGAGATCTATCAAAAACGAGAAATCAAATGCGATCTATCTCCTTGGACCTTTGTACAGGCGACATAGAGGTACCCCTTTGTGACACTTGGTTGAAACATATGTTATGCAATGATAATCCATGTAAATCCAAGCTAATTAGGACAAGGTGCGAGCACTATTGGTATTCTATGCATGAGGCTTGCAACTTATAGGATGTCTTATGCATAACACATATGAATTATTACTACCGTTGACAAAATTGTTTCTATGTTTTCAAAATGAAAAGCTCTAGCACAAAATAGTAATCCATGCTTCCCTCTGCGAAGGGCCCATTCTTTTACTTTATGTTGAGTCAGTTTACCTACTTCTTTCTATCTTAGAAGCAAACACTTGTGTCAACTGTGTGCATTGATTCCTACATATTTGCTTATTTGCATTCATCATATTACTTTGTGTTGACAATCATCCATGAGATATACATCCATGAGATATACATGTTGAAGTTGAAAGCAAGCTCACTGAAACTTATATCTTCCTTTGTGTTGCTTCAAAACTTTCTACTAAGAATCTATTGCTTTATGAGTTAACTCCTATGCAAGTCTTATTGATGCTTGTCTTGAAAGTTCTATTCATGAAAAGCCTTTGCTATATGATTCAGTTGTTTAATCATTGTCTTTACCATTGCTTCGAATCACTTCATTCATCTCATATGCTTTACAATAGTATTGATCAAGATTATGATAGCATGTCTCTCTAAAGTCTAGATATTTTCTGGTGAGGTGTTTGAACAACAAGGAAGACAGTGTAGAGTCTTATAATGCTTGCAATATGTTCTTATGTAAGTTTTGTTGTACCGGTTCATACTTGTGTTTGCTTCAAACAACCTTGCTAGCCAAAGCCTTGTATTGAGAGGGATTACTTCTCGTGCATCCAAAACCTTGAGCCAAAAACTATGCCATTTGTGTCCACCATACCTACCTACTACATGGTATTTCTCTCGCCATTCCAAAGTAAATTACTTGAGTCCTACCTTTAAAATTTCATTCCTTGTCTTTGCAATATATAGCTCATGGGAAAATAGCCTTAAAAACTATTGTGGTATTGAATATGTTACTTATGTATCTTATTTCTTATAAGTTGCTTGTTGAGCGGTAACCATGTTTCTGGGGATGCCATCAACTATTACACCTTTGTTGAATATCATGTGAGTTGCTATGCATGTTCGTCTTGTCTGAAGTAAGGGTGATTTATCATGATCAAATGGTTTGAGTATGCATATTGTTAGAGAAGAACATTGGGCCGCTAACTAAAGCCATGAATCATGGTGGAAGTTTCAGTTTGGACATCAATCCTCAATCTCTTATGAGAATATTATCTGTTGTTGAATGCTTATGCATTAAAGAGGAGTCCATTATCTGTTGTCTATGTTATCCCGGTATGGATGTCCTAAGTTGAGATCTATCAAAAACGAGAAATCAAATGCAATCTATCTCCTTGGACCTTTGTACAGGCGACATAGAGGTACCCCTTTGTGACACTTGGTTGAAACATATGTTATGCAATGATAATCCATGTAAATCCAAGCTAATTAGGACAAGGTGCGAGCACTATTGGTATTCTATGCATGAGGCTTGCAACTTATAGGATGTCTTATGCATAACACATATGAATTATTACTACCGTTGACAAAATTGTTTCTATGTTTTCAAAATGAAAAGCTCTAGCACAAAAATAGTAATCCATGCTTCCCTCTGCGAAGGGCCCATTCTTTTACTTTATGTTGAGTCAGTTTACCTACTTCTTTCTATCTTAGAAGCAAACACTTGTGTCAACTATGTGCATTGATTCCTACATATTTGCTTATTTGCATTCATCATATTACTTTGTGTTGACAATCATCCATGAGATATACATCCATGAGATATACATGTTGAAGTTGAAAGCAACTGCTGAAACTTATATCTTCCTTTGTGTTGCTTCAAAACTTTCTACTAAGAATCTATTGCTTTATGAGTTAACTCCTATGCAAGTCTTATTGATGCTTGTCTTGAAAGTACTATTCATGAAAAGCCTTTGCTATATGATTCAGTTGTTTAATCATTGTCTTTACCATTGCTTCGAATCACTTCATTCATCTCATATGCTTTACAATAGTATTGATCAAGATTATGATAGCATGTCACTTCAGAAATTATCCTCTTTATCGTTTACCTACTCGAGGGCGAGTAGGGACTAAGCTTGGGGATGCTTGATACGTCTCAAACGTATCTATAATTTCTTATGTTCCATGCTACTTTTATGATAATACTCACATGTTTTATACACACTTTACATCATTATTATGCATTTTCCGGCACTAACCTATTGACAAGATGCCGAAGCGCCAGTTCCTATTTTGTGCTGTTTTTGGTTTCAGAAATCCTACAAAGGAAATATTCTCGGAATTGGACGAAATCAACGCCCAGGGTCTTATTTTTCCACGGAGCTTCCAGAAGACCGAAGAGCATACGAAGTGGGGCCACGAGGCGGCCAGACCATAGGGCGGCGCGGCCTGGATGGGGCCCGCGCCGGCCTATGGTGTGGGCCCCTCGCGCGCCTCCCGACTCTGCCCTTCCGCCTACTTAAACTCTCCGTCGCGAAAACCCTATTACCGAGAGCCATGATACGGAAAAAGTTCCAGAGACGTCGCCGCCGCCAATCCCATCTCGGGGGATTCAGGAGATCGCCTCCGGCACCCTGCCGGAGAGGGGAATCATCTCCCGGAGGACTCTACATCACCATGATCGCCTCCGGACTGATGTGTGAGTAGTTCATCCTTGGACTATGGGTCCATAGCAGTAGCTAGATGGTTGTCTTCTCCTCTTGTGCTATCATGTTAGATCTTTGAGCTGCCTATCATGATCAAGATCATCTATTTGTAATGCTACATGTTGTGTTTGTTGGGATCCGATGAATATGGAATACTATGTCAAGTTGATTATCAATCTATCATATATGTGTTGTTTATGTTCTTGCATGCTCTCCGTTGCTAGTAGAGGCTCTGGCCAAGTTGATACTTGTGACTCCAAGAGGGGGTATTTATGCTCGATAGTGGGTTCATGCCTCCATTGAATGCAGGACAGTGACAGAAAGTTCTAAGGTTGTGGATGTGCTGTTGCCACTAGGGATAAAACATCAATGCTTTGTCTAAGGATATTTGTGTTGATTACATTACGCACCATAATTAATGCAATTGTCTGTTGTTTGCAACTTAATACTGGAAGGGGTGCGGATGCTAACCTGAAGGTGGACTTTTTAGGCATAGATGCATGCTGGATAGCGGTCTATGTACTTTGTCGTAATGCCCCGATTAAATCTCATAGTAGTCATCGTGATATGTATGTGCATTGTTATGCCCTCTCTATTTGTCAATTGCCCAACTGTAATTTGTTCACCCAACATGCTATTTATCTTATTGGAGAGACACCACTAGTGAACTGTGGACCCCGGTCCATTCTTTTACATCTGAAATACAATCTACTGCAAACTCTGTTCTCTGTTGTTCTTCGCAAACAAACATCATTTTCCACACCATACGTTTAATCCTTTGTTTACAGCAAGCCGGTGAGATTGACAACCTCACTGTGAAGTTGGGGCAAAGTATTTTGATTGTGTTGTACAGGTTCCACGTTGGCGCCGGAACCCCTGGTGTTGCGCCGCACTACACTCCGTCACCAACAACCTTCACGTGGCCCTTGACTCCTACTGGTTCGATAACCTTGGTTTCTTACTGAGGGAAAACTTGCTGCTGTACGCATCACACTTTCCTCTTGGAGTTCCCAACAGACGTGTGCTTCACGCGTTATCAATATCTCATGGATAATTGTCAACACAAAGTAATATAATAAGTGCAATAAGCAAGCATGTAAGAATCAATGCACACAGTTGACACAAGTGTTTGCTTC
Organism: Lolium rigidum; assembly: GCF_022539505.1. Lineage (NCBI taxonomy): Eukaryota > Viridiplantae > Streptophyta > Magnoliopsida > Poales > Poaceae > Lolium > Lolium rigidum. The sequence continues at coordinate 20,064,572 of NC_061508.1, forward strand.
TAAGATAGAAAGAAGTAGGTAAACTGACTCAACATAAAGTAAAAGAAAGGCCCTTCGCAGAGGGAAGCATGGATTTAATCATGTGCTAGAGGTTTTTAAGTTTTGAAATCATAAAGAGAGCATAAAAATAAAGTTTTGAGAGGTGTTTGTTGTTGTCAACGAATGGTAGTGGGCACTCTAACCCCCTTGTCAAACAGACTTTCAAAGAGCGGCTCCCATGAAGGACGTTATCTCTACCAGCAAGGTAGATCATCCCTCTTCTCTTTTGTTTACACATGTATTTTAGTTTTATTTATAGATGACACTCCTCCCAACCTTTTGCTTTCACAAGCCATGGCTAACCGAATCCTCGGGTGCCTTCCAACATTTCACATACCATGGAGGAGTGTCTATTGCAAAATTAAGTTGCTTACTCATAAATCAGGGCAAAACATGTGAAGATAATTATTAATGAAAGTTAATTAATTGGGGCTGGGCACCCCGTTGCCAGCTCTTTTTGCAAAATTATTGGATAAGCGGATGTATATGCCACTAGTCTAATGGTGAAAATCTGCCCAACAAGATTGAAAGATAAAACACCACATACTTCCTCATGAGCTATGAAACATTCACACAAATAAGGAGTAATAAAGTTTTGAATTGTTTAAAGGTAGCACATGAAGTATTTACTTGGAATGGCAGAAAAATACCACATAGTAGGTAGTTATGCTGGACACAAATGGCATAGGTTTTGGATGCACGAGAAGCATTCCCTCCCAGTACAAGGCTTTGGCTAGCAAGGTTGTTTGAAGCAAACACAAGTATAAACCGGTACAGCAAAACTTACATAAGAACATATTGCAAGAATTATAAGACTCTACATTGTATTCCTTGTTGCTCAAACACTTTTACCAAAAAATATCTAGACCTTAGAGAGACCAATCATGCAAACCAAATTTCAACAAGCTCTACGGTAGTTCTCCACTAATAGGTTTAAACTACATGATGCAAGAGCTTAAACATGATCTACTTGAGAGCTCAAAACAATTGCCAAGTATCAAATTATTCAACAAAATATACCAACTACCACATGAAGCATTTTCTGTTTCCAACCAAATAACAATAAGTGTTGCGGCTTTCAGCTTTCACCATGAACATGAAAAGTAAAACGAAGAACACAAGTGTTCAAATGAAAAAGTGGAGCGTGTCTCTCTCCCACACAAGCATGTTAGGATCCGATTTATTTAGAAAACTAAAATAACAAACGAGAATTAAAAGCACACGGACGCTCCAAGTAAAGCACATAAGATGTGACGGAATTAAAATATAGTTTCACTAGAGGTGACCTGATAAGTTGTTGATGAAGAAGGGGATGCCTTGGGCATCCCCAAGCTTAGACGCTTGAGTCTTCTTGAAATATGCAGGGATGAACCACGGGGGCATCCCCAAGCTTAGACTTTTCACTCTTCTTGATCATATTATATCATCCTCCTCTCTTGATCCTTGAAAACTTCCTTCACACCAAACTCAAAGCAATCTCATTAGAGGGTTAGTGCATAATCAAAAATTCACATGTTCAGCAAGGATACAATCATTCCCAACACTTCTGGACATTACCCAAGGTTACTGAAATTTAATGGAGCAAAGAAATCCACTCAAACACAGTAAAAGAGACAATGCGAAATAAAAGGCAGAATGTGTCAAAAACAGAACAGTCCGTAAAGACGAATTTTTTCGAGGCACTTAACATGCTCAGATGGAAAAGCTCCAGTTGAATGAAAGTTGCGTACATATCTGAGGATTACTCATGAATTTTTTCAGAATTTTTAGATTTTTATACAGAGAGAAAAGCTCAAATTCGTGACAGCTAAAAATCTGTTTCTGTGCAGAAATCCAAATCTAGTATCAACTTTCTATCAAAGACTTTACTTGGCACAACAATGCAAGAAAATAAAGATACAAAGATATTGCTACAGTAGTAACAAGCACCTTGACTCAAATATAAAACAAAAATTGCAGAAATAAAATAATGGGTTGTCTCCCATAAGCGCTTTTCTTTAACGCCTTTCAGCTAGGCGCAGAAAGTGAAACTCAAGTAACATCAAGAGAAGAAGCATCAACATCATAATTTTCCTTAAAACATAACTTGTCGCAAAAGGTATCTTAGATGCTCCATTATCTAAATTTCCCATAGTGGTACTAAGGGTTTTATCAATTTTAAGCTCATAATGATTCTTTGGCTTTGGCATCTTAGGGACACACATGAACTTTTGCTCCTTACCCACATAAGCTTTCTCATTAAACTTAAGAGAAGAAAAAGTTGAACCCAAGGTTCCCATAGCTTCTTCAAGTTCACCAACCCTATGGGTTTGATTATCATGGATAGCACAAGTTTCTAAGACAGCAATTCTTTCATTAATTCCTCCTAGGGATTTATCAAGTTTATCAATATTATCAAGTAATATTCCCAATTTAGTCTCAACACTTGGAAGATTTTTCTCTATGGCCTCCAACTTTTTCATGACATCCTCAAGAGAGATTTCAATTTTAGCTTCATTAACAGGTGGTATTCCAACTAGACTCTCAATGATGTAACTAGCTTCTAAAGCAGGAGTACCTAGGAAATTACCCCCTGTAAGAGTATCAAGAACATACCCTATTCCAGCTAGAGATACCAACATAAAAGTTCTTAAGGACGATAATAGTGAAGTGTTTCTTAGTGCACCTATGATGAGCATCACTAATTCTATACCAAGCATCTTTAAAACTTTCTCCCCCTTGTTGCTTAAACGAACGAACTTCAACTTCAGGACTACTCATTTTAGCAATAATAAAAATAAATAAAGCAAAACCAAATTAAATAAAGTAAAACAAGTAACTAATTTTTGTGTGTTTTTGATATAAAGAAAGCAAACAAGATAGAAAATAAAATAAAGCAAGACAATAAACAAAGTAAAGAGATTGGGTGTGAGAGACTCCCCTTGCCCGGCAACGGCGCCAGAAAAGTAACTGCTTGTGACGGTAAAGCACACGTCCGTTGGGAACCCCAAGAGGAAGGTATGATGAGTACAGCAGCGAGTTTTCCCTCAGTAAGAAACCAAGGTTATCGAACCAGTAGGAGACGAAGATCACGTGAAGGTTGTTGGTGAAGGAGTGTAGTGCGGCGCAACACTAGGGATTCCGGTGCCAACGTGGAACCTGCACAACACAATCAAACTACTTAGCCCCAACTTAACAGTGAGGTTTTCAATCTCACCGGCTTGCTGAAAACAAAGGATTAAACGTATGGTGTGGAAAATGATGTTTGCTTGCAGAAAACAAAAGAGAACAATGATTGCAGTAGGTTGTATTTCAGATGTAAAAGAATGGACCTGGGTCCACAGTTTACTAGTGGTGTCTCTCCAATAAGATAAATAACATGTTGGGTAAACAAATTACAGTTGGGCAATTGACAAATAGAGAGGGCATAACAATGCACATACATATCATAATGACTACTATGAGATTTACTTAGGGCATTACGACAAAGAACATAGACCGCCATCTAGCATGCATCTATGCCTAAAAAGTCCACCTTCGGGTTAGCATCCGCACCCCTTCCAGTATTAAGTTGCAAGCAACAGACAATTGCATACTGTGCGTAATGTAAACAATACAAATATCCTTAGACAAAGCATTGATGTTTTATCCATAGTGGCAACAACATATCCACAACCTTAGGGGTTGCTGTCACTCCCCAGATTCAATGGAGACATGAACCCACTATCTAGCATAAATACCCCCTCTTAGAGTTACAAGTATCAACTTGGCCAGAGCCTCTACTAGAAACGGAGAGCATGCAAGATCATAAACAACACATATAAGATAGATCAATAATCAACTTGACATAGTATTCCATATTCATCGGATCCCAACAAACACAACATGTAGCATTACAATAAGATGATCTTGATCATGATAGGCAGCTCACAAGATCTAAACATGATGGCACAATAGGAGAAGACAACCATCTAGCTATCTGCTATGGACCCGTAGTCCAAGGATGAACTACTCACGCATCAGTCCGGAGGCGGGCATGGTGATGTAGAGCCCTCCGGTGATGATTCCCCTCTCCGGCAGGGTGTCAGAGGAGATCTTCTGAACCCCCCAAGTTAGAATTGACGGCGGCGGCGTCTCTGGAACTGTTCTGGTATTTTGGCTCTCTGTACTAGGGTTTTCGGGGACGAAGGAATAAATAGGCGAAGGGGCAGCGTCGGGGGAGCCAGGGGGCTCCCTCCCCACGTCACGGCGCGGCTGTGGGCCCCCCCGCGCCGCCATATGGGGAGGGGCCCCTGCTGGCCTTCCTCGACTCCTCTTCGGTCTTCTGGAACACTCCGTGGAAAATTGGGCAGTGGGCTTTTGTTTCGTCCAATTCCGAGAATATTTGTAAAACAACTTTTCTAAAATAAAAAACAGCAGAAAACAGGGACTGGCACTGTGGCATCTTGTTAATAGGTTAGTCCCAGAAAATGCATAAAAACATTATAAAGTGTGAATAAAACATGTAGGTATTGTCATAAAACTAGCATGGAACATAAGAAATTATAGATACGTTGGAGACGTATCACCCAGATCTGGCCCAACCTCCATGTCGCTGCCGCCCAGCAGATCTGCTCATTCCGGATCCCGCCACCCGACATCACCGTCCCAGGGAAGGCTCGGGCGGACCGTCGCACCCTCTAGTCATCGGCCGAGGAAGGGTCGCTGCCACGCCACCAGGGCTTCACCCGGGAGCGCCTCGAGCGCCGGCGGCGGGGGAGGAGAGTGCCGGGGAAGGGTCGAGAAGGACCGCCGCCGGCCACCCTGGCGCGGCGCGGCTCCGCCTCGCTGGGGCAAGAGGGGTTCGGGAGAGTGGTTCCAAAGTTCAGGTAGGGTTCTCGGGAGAGGACAAGGGTGGGTTAGGAGTATATGATCTTGAATTTAGGAACACCTTCTCAGTAAATGGTTAGTTAAAATTCATATGGGACGTTGTATGGCAAGACTTTCTATGGGACAGTATGCGGACTCCAAATCTGTCTCGTTGGTCCAATGAAAACAAAGAAATCTTATTTTAGGCTACTTTAACAAAGTTCCAAATAATATTCCGAGTTTTGAACATTTCCATGAAGGATGGGTCTCAAGTACTCCCTCCGATCCCTTTTAATTGACTCGGATTTACTATAGTAAATCCGAGTCAATTAAAAGGGATCGGAGGGAGTAATATTTTTGGAGTATACTTGGTTAGAAAATACGCCTATATACGAACAATGCCCAAGAGTCTATTTCATATATTTATGCGCAGCGCTGAGGTTTTCGGTGTTTCTCATCCGAATGAAACCTTATTGGGGCCATGACTAGGCCGACTAGATTACGTTCACCTCGGGAGAAGTATGAATGAGTTTAGATGACATCTTCACTAAAACCGGGGAATTTGAATAAAATTACCAGACCATGCAGTAATTAACAATGACACATCCAAGAATAGAAAGAAATTATGTAAGCTAAAAGTAATGGGCATCTCCGGAAAGTAGCATTGCAAGTGATAATCTTGCTAAACTGGGAAGCAGAGTAAAAATGTGTCTATTGCTACCATCATGAGTCGATCAAACACCTCTTTTTGGGTGCAAATTTGCTCGAAAGGTGCGGCCCATCGTTCGAATTTCTAACCTTGTAGTGTGCCAACCATGTTAAGGAACCGGCTACTTGATATTCATTACGAATTTACTACTAATATCATTTGGGGAGACGGTCTTGTGTTGGGCCCTTTTGGTTATGCTGGAATGATATAGTGCTTGGTAAAAGAAGGTTTCTTCTCTATTGTAGATTATATAGTCGTGCATGCATTGCCTTTTTTATGTGGTCTTTGCTTCAGCACCAAAACATATATGGACCACGACTCTCCATATGGACCACTTTTTCTAAGTGTCGACTTCGACTCGCAGAACTCCAACGAGCTCATGGTCCACGACTCTCCACCGGCTGCTACCGTCGAGCTGTTTGTTCGCCCACAGTCGCCTCTACTACCATGTCCCGCTCCGGCGTCACCGCAACCACGCCCGAACAAGGAGCAGCCGCCTTCCGATGCTAGGCGCAGCGCTCGCCTCGGAAGCAAGCCAAAGATGCATGCCATGGACAAGGCCATCCAAGTGTTGAACTCCAAGATGGGAGTTGCTGCTCAAGGAGTGTCGCTACTGGAAGCCAGGAAGGCGTACATGGACAAATTCAAGACCCAGCTTCCGGAAAAAACGATTGACGGACTTGCCAAGCTTTTCAAGCTCAATATCCGCAGCATGACTGAAGCGGACGAGTCGCTCATCGCTATGGGAGGCCCAGGGGGCTGCGAGACTGCTCTGCAGGGCCTGTTCATCTAGGCGAAGGCTGTTTTTATCTCTTCCTGTTTTTCGCTTGTGGACGGTCGTTTGTATCTCTGTTTATCTATCCTGGTGGCGTGGACGCTTTTGAAGTCACCTTTTTTTATCTCTGCCTGTTTCTATCGCTGCTCAGTCACGTTTCTGGACAAGATGATTGGACCAAATCTGTCCATTGCTGATTGGAACACCCGTGGACTTAATGATCAAGGCCGTAAAGATACAGTTCACGCTTTCTTCACGGATACCCTTTGTCACATTGCTTGTATCCAAGAGACCAAACTCGACCACATTGACCAACAGACTGCGTCTTATATCGGAGGCTTTAGACTCCGATCCTTCGCGCACCGACCAGCCATTGGCACCCGGGGAGGCATCCTCTTGCTCTGGAATGATGATCATGTGGAAATTTCAAATATTCATATCGGCACTCATCTGATCTCGGCAAACGTCACCATCCGCCTTTGCGGCACCTCTTTCAAGCTGACAACGGTTTACGGACCTAGTGATCACTCCGAGAAGGAAGCTTTCCTGACAGAAGCAATTGCTGCAAAACCTTCTGATGACTCTAAGTGGCTCATTATCGGGGACTTCAATCTTATTTATCAAGCGGAAGATAAGAATAATGGCAACCTAAACTTTCGTCTGATGGGTCTTTTCAGGAGAGCACTCGCCACTTGTCATTTGAAGGAGTTGAAACTTCAGAACAGAAAATTCACGTGGAGCAATGAAAGAGAGACCCCAACTCTTGTGCGTTTGGACCGGGCTTTCTGTAACGCAGGTTGGGATTTGGATTTCGAAAATCATGTTCTCCACGCCCTGTCGTCTTCCCTTTCGGATCATTGCCCCCTTCTCCTCTCCAACCAAAGCGGCCCGAAGAAACCACCAATCTTCCGTTTTGAGTCCTTCTGGACCAAAATGCCCGGTTTTAAGGAGACGGTCCAACTTGCTTGGTCTGCGCCTTCTACACACACTCAGCCGGTTTACAGTATAAATCACAAGCTGAAGGCCACGGCGTTGGGTCTGAAATCTTGGAGCAAAAGTCTCTTCTCCGATTGCAAGCTTCAACTTCTCATGGCTTTGGATGTTATTCTGCAACTGGACATTGCACAAGAATCTCGAGTTCTCTCTCCTGATGAAAGAAACCTCCGCGCCGACCTCAAGAAACGGGTTAAAGGTCTTGCTGCCCTGGAACGGTCTCGTAAGCGCCAAGCTTCCAGAATTCGATACCTTCGGGAGGGTGATGCAAACACAAAATTCTTCCATCTTCGAGTTAATGCTAGGAAGCGCAAAAACCACATCCTTAGACTCAAGCATAATGATGGTTGGGCTGCAACACATGAAGAAAAAGACAAGCTGATCTTCGATCATTTCTCACAGACCCTAGGTCGGCCCCCTCCCCGCTTGCTGGACTTCAACTGGGAAGCCCTGAATCTCACTCATCATTCTTTAGAAGACCTGGATCTTCCTTTCGCTGAGTTTGAGATAAAAGAGGCCATCTTTGACATGCCTTCGGACAAGGCCCCGGGACCAGACGGCTTCTCTATGGCTTTCTTCCGCACCTGCTGGGACATTATCAAAGATGATCTTATGAAGGTCATCAACGCCTTTTCTGAACAATCGGCACGCAATTTCCACATCATCAACACCGCAAACTTGGTGCTTCTACCTAAGAAGGACGGAGCAGATTCCATTACTGATTTTCGGCCTATTAGTCTTATCCATGTGATCCCGAAGATCATTGCGAAAGCTATGGCTCGTCGCCTCAGCCCGAAGATGAATGAGATCGTTTCTCGCAGCCAAAGCGCTTTCATAAAGTCCAGAACTATTCATGACAACTTCATGTACGTCAGAAACACTGCCCGCAAGCTTCACCGCAGCAAGGTCCCATCTCTTCTCATCAAGTTGGACATCGCCAAGGCGTTTGACTCGGTTCGTTGGGATTATATCTTGGATCTCTTACAACGTCTCGGCTTTCCCCAGAGATGGCGTGCTCTTTTGACGACCCTCTTCTCCACGGCATCCTCACGGGTCTTACTTAATGGATTTCCGGGAAAGGAAATTCCTCATGGACGCGGCCTCAGACAAGGAGACCCCCTCTCGCCTCTTCTTTTTGACATTGTCATAGACCCGCTTCAGAGAATTTTAGAGAAGGCTACGGCTTCTGGGCTTCTTCATGCTATGCCGGGCAATCTGTTGGGACCTCGAATTTCGTTATATGCCGATGATGCGGTCATATTCCTGACTCCTACAGTGCATGATCTTGCTGGGCTTACAAGCGTCCTTCAACAGTTCGGGGAGGTTACTGGTTTGATGACCAATGTGGCGAAGAGCTCCATCACCCCCATTCAATGTTCTAGCATCGACCTGGATGAAATACTGACAAACTTCCCAGCAGCCATGGCCTCCTTCCCCATAAAATATTTAGGTCTGCCTATTTCTCTTGGACGGCTCAAGCGGGCAGATCTTCAACCCTACATCGACAAAGCGGTTGCACGCCTGAACCCTTGGAAAGGCAGATTCCTCAACCGCGCTGGTTGTACCGCTCTGGTTAAGTCGGTGCTCTCCTCTATGCCAATCTTCCTGTTGACGGCCTTGAAGGCAGACAAGGGCATTCTTAAGGCCTTCGCAAAGATCAGTCGAGGCATGCTTTGGGCATGTAAGGAGGCAGTCAGCGGAGGGAAGTGCAAGGTCAACTGGCAAAAAGTGTGCCGACCCAAGGAACTTGGCGGTCTTGGGATCCTGGATTTGGAGAAATTCTCTCGTGCCCTAAGGCTCCGCTGGCTTTGGTACGAATGGACTGCCGCAGATAAGCCGTGGGTGGGTTCAGAAACACCAACTGATGCTTCGGATTTGGACCTCTTTAATGCTGCTACTACAGTCACTATCGGCGATGGCGCAAAAGCCTCCTTCTGGTCTTCTTCCTGGCTAAATGGCACCCCACCTAAAGACCTGGCCCCTCTAATATTTGTGGCTTCTAAGAGGAAAAATCGGACTGTCCGAGACGCCCTTGAAGGTTTTAACTGGGTGGCTGACATTTCAGTGGAGGCTTTCACCGTCGAGCATATAGAGCAATATGTTCGTCTTTGGGATCTTCTTTCGGTTGTCCAACTTTCTCCAGGCACTGAAGACTCCATAGTTTGGACGCTGACTCCCAATGGGTGCTATACGGCCAGCTCTGCATACAAAGCCCAGTTTTTGTCTGCTTTGCCTTGCTCCTTTGGTAACATCGTTTGGAAGACTTGGGCCCCACCAAAATGCCGTTTCTTCGCGTGGCTTGCGGTACAAAACCGCCTCTGGACTGCTGACCGCCTTGCCAAACGAGGTTGGCCACATCAACCTACTTGCCAACTATGCAGATGCTCTCCTGAAACAGCTCGGCACTTGCTCTTCGAATGCCGCTTCTCTAAGAGAATTTGGAATGCCGCGGCTTCCTGGCTGGATTGTCCGGACCTTATCCACTGCCTCGGTGCGGGAAGATCTAAAGTGATAGACTATTGGCATGCTATCGCTAAAACCCCCACCTCCTCTCCCAAAGGTCTACGAACCGCAATCATGCTTATCAGCTGGGAGATTTGGAAAGAGAGAAATGAGAGAGTCTTCAACAACAAATCTTCCTTGCCCTCGATTGTCATGGAGAAGATCGGGGAAGAAGGAAAGGATTGGGTCCTTGCCGGCGCGAAGAACTCCGGCGGAGCTTTTAGGCTGACCGTGTTTTGTTTTGTTCCTTTCCGGGCGGGTTTTTCTTTTCCTGCCTTCTCTTTTTCTTTTATGGATCTTGCCATCCCCTTGTTTGCTTCTCCTATATTAATATAAGGCAAAGGCTTTTTTGCCCGTTTCAAAAAAAAACATATATGGACCTCTTTACAATGCTATTTATCCAGTTGGAGCGACCAGCCAAGGAAGTGCTTAAATATGGATGGTGGACTAGTCTTAGAGCAACTCTAATGGAGTCTGTAAATAGGCGAACTGTATTTCGCGCTTACATGCCACTGAAAATAACTTTTACGGTTTAAAAACATGTCGCGTGGAACGGAGCCAGCAAGTCTACAATCTGTAGGCATTGATAAGTTAATCCCTTGTCAATTGGCACCGTCTGTGGGGATTGGAGGTGACAAGGTTCTGATCTCGATGGCACAGTCAACATCGTCAACATCATCGTCAGCAGCAAGCAACATCATGGAAGGAGGTAAACAAGCGCAGCCCGATCTCATTGATTTTGTTACTCACAACCATGTTTGCGTGCATGCATATGCCCATCTGGAGAACTTGACGGAGATGACGTTTGGGATCACACCGTCTTTCGGCACTGATTTTTCCGGGACCGTTTGCGGCCAAATCCAACTTCTCGGGATCGCCGGAAACATCTGTTGAGTCAGGCGATGAAGTCTCGCAGCCACGCTGCGTCAAGCCCGCCCACGGCGGGGCACTCGAGGATCTATTCGAAGACATGACGTTCGATCGTTCACGGGATCCGATCTGGAGAATGACTCGGTGCAAAACTTCGACTCCATCAGCGACAACAACTCTACTTCCAGCAGAGAAGTCTTCGCTGATCGTTACGACGGTGTCGCTGATCCTGAGTCTGATGAAAACTTTATGATAGCAACACATCAAATCTGCATCATCACAGGTACAAATTGTGAAACAGAAGAAGAATCTGAGTCCTTCGATGAGTTGGGCAACCCATACATTGACCCCGCAAATCTCACGCGTGGGACAGGAACAAAATACGTCGGGACCGAACCACGTGAAAAAGTGAGCTTGCCACAGGAAGCATGGGATAGAGCGGCAAGAGCTATGGACTGCACGGAGCCGATGACCACGCAAGTTTCACCGACAGTACTTCAGGCGTATCAATATAAAATCGCCCGCTCTAGGCGCGAGTTAGAAAAACTTCGGCGCACACTTGATGCAAGAAAGGCTGCAGCAGATGCATCTAGCGAGCGCAGAAACAACCTGGGCCGGCACTCAGGAAGTTCGGTAAGCAATGGAGAAGGCCATCGAGGAAGAGCAAGGTCTAGATTGGCGGATATACTCGAAGGAGAATGGGATAACTTGATCCACAACCTCAACATGTCTTTCATGTCAATAGACACAAGAGGAAATATAATACCAAAAACTCCAGAGGCAGGATATTTGGTGGCACAAGCTTTCATACTAGCATCCAAACCCCAGCCACGGGATCCTCGCGCGTCATTGCACCAGATGGCTATGACAGGAGTCGGTGTTATGGGAGCAGCACTAGTAGGAAGGGAAATAGCACCACAACCCGAAAGTGCCCCTCGAAGAAATAGTCCAAGGCAAAATAGTCCTCGACGAACTGTAGCAGCAACACGAGATGCGCGAGATGCTCCAAGAGAAGGTGATGCAAGAAGCACCGTTGCTCAAGCTCGAATTGATAGAGCATGCGAGGAAAGAAATTGCTAAACCAGGGCACGAGAACGTCGGCGTACACCAGAAAATAGCGACGAAGACCTGTGTGGGCTCCCTTGCTTTACCCGAAGGGTTCGCAAGTGCCGTCCAGCTTCAAGTTACCTGACAACTATAAAAAGTTCGACGGGTTGCAAGATCCAGATGATTGGCTGGTAGATTATCTAGAGACAGTAAATTTGATGGGTGGAACAAGAGCAACAGCCATGCAAAGCATCCAAGTTCACCTCAGCGGAGCCGCAAGATCATGGATGAAGAAACTGCAAGAAGGATCCATAGAAAGCTGGGAAACTTTCAAGGACATGTTCATGAGGAACTTCAGATCAACGTGCAAAAAACCAGCGCCAATAGAGCAGTTAAGGACCTCCAAGCAAAAACCGGATGAAACGATGAGAGCGTATATCCAGCGCTGGAGCATCATCAAAAATGCGGCTGAGCATGTGTCTGATGAAAGAGTAATAGATGCGTTCATCGCAGGAATCCGAAGGAGGGACCTAATCGAAGAATGTGGAAGATCCAACCCGAGAACAATAGCAGATCTCATGGTGTAAGGGTATATTGCCCCTATGTGTGGTTTTGGTAATTAGTGACAACCCCTATGGACTAATGTTTTCATTGAGTTTATATGAAGGAATATTCCATAGGTACTACTTGTATTCCATGTGTTGGATTCAAGTATGGATGCCATGAAGATAAATATATACCTTGTGTATTGGCATCAAGATCATCCATTTAAAGATATATATGTGATATGATCAAGAAGAAGAAATGAAGATGGAGTTCTTATGTGGAACTCAATATTAGCCATGCTCTAGCTTATGTGATAAGCAACGAATGATCAAGATCTTGAGTGCTTGATTCCAAGTGAAGAATTCAAGTTATGGCTCTAAGTCGGTGTCATGATAGTCTCATAAGTTGAGCTATGGTTGACTAAGATTTAGAGCATGCAAAAAAAGAAGAATTCTATATACACCTCAAGATAGTATGATAGAGCATGAGAAGATACAAGGTTGACCAATACAAAGAGTGAAGAATAGATTCAAGTTTGGTCAACACATGAAGCATGAAGAATGTGCCATGAGAAGTCATGTGGTATGGTAAGCCGTGTCAATTATGCTTTATGAACTAACCCATCATATATGTTCCCTTGTGTTGTCTATGAGGGTTAGGTATCTTTCCATGAGCATGCATCAAAAGTGAGATCTCATATAGCCCATGAGAGGATGACGTCAAGTGGTGATCGTCATCAAGGTTGAGCTGGGCAAGTTCAAGTTGAGCATCTCAAGAGGAATATATGCTTGAAACTTGCCATCCATTTGGTGATAATGGACATGTGAATATGTGCATCAATGGAGCTTTCCCATCATGGTGTATGGGGGAGCATTTGTGAGTCTTCACGAAGCAACAATGATCAAGTGAGGCATTCCGGCTTGAGTGGAGCTTGAAGAGTTATCATCAAGATCAAGCGGTGTGCGCAAGGCAAAGGTATGGCATTCCTAGGTTTTCCTTTTACAGGTCTCAAGGTGGTTGCTGGGAGACCTGGTTATAGGATACATAGTCGCACTATCAAGAGGGGCTTTCGGTTGGGTAACTTGATCACATCATCTTAGGGAGCGCAACCCTTTGCATTATTTGCATTCCATAAATCTTATTGATTCTTGGTGTTTCTCTGGTTGATGTTCTTGAGCTTGTTTCTAGCTTTACAACAAGCCCAAGTTAATCGAAAACGGAATTCATATGCATCTTCTATTGCATTTTCATGCTTGGAGGTTTTACCGATGTCTCTTTTATATATAGGTTAAAACCTTTCATATTATGTTTCTTACTCAATAATTGGACTATGATGTTTATATGCATAATGTTCTCCTTCTTGAGCTTGCTTCCTCTCCATTCCCTCCTATGATTCTTGCATATTTTTGGGGGTTTTGAAAGAGGAGATCTAGATCTACAACCTCATCCAATCCATTCCTCCTCTAAGTGAGGGGATCTCTTGGGATCTAGATCTTGGATTCATTGTTGATTTCCTCTTTGTTCTTGCCCTCTAATCTCATCCTAGCATTTGTTGCTTTGGTGGGATTCGAGTGTAAAGGATTTGAACACCTCTAGTGTTCTTGCTTTGCATCATTGCATAGTGTTGAGCTCTCCACCATGATTAATTAGTTCAAGTGAGAGACCGTGAGCTTGTTACTCTTGGAGGGAGACCTCCTAGTTGGCTTGGCGGTTGGTGCTCCGGTGATCTCTTCAAGAAAGATTGTGAAGAGGTCCGGGCTTCTCCTTCGTGGAGCTTGTGAAGTGCTTTTGGAGCTTGCCATCTCCGGAGTGGAGGAAAAGCTAACCGTAAGGAAAGGGCCATTATCCTTCGTGGGTTTGGCTCGGAGAATAGGGTGAGCCTTCGTGGCGTTAGGGAATCCTTCGTGGGACCTCCACCCCTCCAAACCTGACGTACCTTCTTGCAAAGGAAGGGAACACGGGAATACATCCTCGTCTCCGCGTGCCTCCGTTATTTCTATACCCGAGCTTTCTTTCCTTGCGATAGCCATCGTGCTTGAAGTACATATATCTTGCTATCACTTGTGCTACATATATCTTGTGCCTATCTTGCTTAGCTCTAGTTGTTGTTGTTGCACTTAGTGAAGCCTAGCATATTTCGGATTTGTGCTTGTAAAATAAACGTTAGTTTAATTCCGCATTCTTACCAAGCCAAATCCTTAAGAGTTTTTAAAACGCCTATTCACCCCCCTCTAGGCGACATCTCTTCCTTTCACATGGTAATAGCGAATCGCTGGGCTGACGGAGAGGATGCTATTCACAGTAAGAGGCAAACGTCACCCGGCGAAGATCGTAACAGGAACAACAATCAAAATAGGCGATGTTACCGCAACTTTTCGGGCTATGACGGTCCCGGCCAAGTATCGGCTGGCTTCCGAGGAAACAGCGGAGGAAATCATTGTGATGATTATCACAGGAGCAAAAATCAACAAAGTGATCACATAGATGCACCAGGCTCCAGTAGGCAAAATAATCGACCCAGGTTTCCAAGACCATACAACGTGTCACCCGAGGATCTATTGAACGGGCCTTGCCAGATGCATTTTTACGTCGACAACGATGGTAGAAGACAGTCGGGTCACCTCCAGCAGGACCGTCGAACTTTCCAAGCCTTGCAAAGGGTGACAGAGACCAAGCAAGTAGAGGTAGTAAGAAGAGGGTACGTGCAAGGGCCAAGAAGTGAGGTACATGTACCACCACCGCCACCACCCGCAATTATGAGTGCAAATCGATCAGCATCAATTACAAATAGCGGCAGCTCCAGCTGCTAATGATGGTTTTACAAACACAAGGGGAGAAATGTCGATGATACAGAAGGGCAAGCCTTCGAATCGGTCGTAGAAGCTAATATCTCGACAAGTTTATATGGCAGTAACGAAACCTCCACAAACTATCAAGTATCTCAATTGGTCGTGACAGCCCATAGGATTCACTCAGGATGATCACCCACCTCAAGTTCCGCGACCAGGACAATCAACAATGATATTACCAGCGGTCATCGAAGGATACGAAGTCTCCCGAATATTCATGGATGGTGGAAGCAGTCTGAATCTCATGTACGCAGATACACTGCAGAAGATGAACATATCGTTGGCCAATCTGACGCCAATAGACACGCGTCTCCATGGTATCACACCTGAGAAGCCGAATTACCCTTTGAGCAAAATCCTATTGGACGCACAGTTTTGAACAAGGGAAAACTTTAGAAAGGAGAGACAGGAATTCAAAGTTATCGATTGGCCATCGCAGTATCACGCCCTACTAGGACGACCCGCATACGCCAGATTCATGGCTGTGCCGCATTACACATATCTTCTATGGAGGATACTTGGACCTTAGGGCCCAATCATAGTCAAAGGAAGTTTTGCTCTGGCGGATAAGTGCGATAAGGATTTTCACAAGCTTTCTGAAACATTTGGGATGCAAGCTGAGTACGAGGAGTCGAAACTAACCACTGATCATGATGTGTTGCCAGACGGGGGTAGATCCTTGCAGGAGCAAGCTTTCGACACCTCCAAGGATTCAAAAGAAATTCAGATCCACCCGACAAATCCTAAAAAGACGACAGCAATCTCTACCAACATGGACAGCGCATAAGAAGGCGCGCTCATCGAGTTCCTCCGTGAGCGCTGGGAAATATTCGCATGGTGCCCAGCTGACATGCCATGAGTACCCAGGGAATTTCCGAGCACGCCCTTAATCTAGATTCGAGAGCTAGACCCATCAGACAACCTTTGCGGCGTTTTTCTAAACCAAACCGCAAAGCTATGCTATCTGAAATCCATCGACTCCAAGAATCTGGTTTCATCAAGGTGTTGAAAACTGAAGCAACATGGGTCGCCAACCCAGTGTTGGTCCCGAAGAAAAACACTGAAGTCCTTCGCATGTGCGTCGATTTCACGTGTCTCAATAAACATTGTCCAAAGGATCACTTCCCCCTCCCAAGTATCGATCAAATTATCGACTCCACGGCAGGTTGCGAACGTCTTTACTTCCTGGATGCATACTCTGGTTACAACCAGATTCGACTGAAAGAAGGAGATGAAGTCAAAATAGCTTTCATAACCTCGTATGGCGTGTATTTCTACAGAACAATGCCTTTCGGGTTGAAAAACGCGGGAGCTACATACCAGAGGATGATGCAGAAGTGCTTAGCCACACAGATTGGCAAGAACGTCCAAGTATATATCGACGATGTGGTTATTACAACAAAGCAAGGGCCATCCCTCATTGATGATCTGGGAGAAACTTTCGACAACCTCAACAAGTTCCGTTTGAAGCTCAACCCGACGAAATGTTTCTTTGGTGTTCCTACGGGAGAACTCCTTGGATACTTGGTATCAGCCAGAGGGATCGAGGCCAATCCAGAGAAAATAGAAGCTATCTTAACAATGAGAAAACCAACCAAGCTCAAGGAGATACAACAGCTAACCGGGCGAGTCACGGCATTGAGCAGATTCGTCGCCAAGTTGGAAGAAAAAGCGTTGCCCTTTTACACGCTCATCAATCAAGGTGAAAAGTTCGAGTGGAATGAAGAAGCAGACAAAGCTTTCGAGCACCTGAAACGCACAATTTTGACACCACCTGTATTGGTGGCGCCACGAGACAAGGAGCCGTTGTTATTATACATAGCAGCCACACGTATGGTGGTTAGCACAGTCCTCGTGGTAGAAAGAGAGGAAGAGGAAAAAATACACGGAGTTCAGCGGCCAGTCTATTTTCTGAGCAAAGTTTTATCACCGTCTAAACAGCGCTACCCGCAGTATCAGAAGCTGGCATATGGAGTATTCATGTTAGCAAGAAAGGTAAGGCACTATTTTTCGACGCACCCGAAAATAGTGGTCAATGAGGCGCCCTTCTCGAATAAAGTCGCAAATTCTGTCGTACTTCGTCGCAGAGTGGATTGAACTCCAAAATACAGGACCCCAGATTTGTCGAGTACGTGGCATATGAACTTCTACGGGTCCAAGAGATTAGAAGGAGCTGGAGCGGGAGTAGTGCTGGTTTCACCACAGGGTGATAAGATGAAGTATATACTTCGGATGATCTCCCCAAATGCATCAAACAACGAGGCAGAATATGAAGCTCTTATTCATGGATGAAGATGGCAAAGGCGTGCGGCGCTACTCACCTCAAAATATTCGGCGACTCTCAGCTGGTGGCACAACAGGTGATGAACAAATGCGACACAGTCAATGACAACATGATAGCATATAAGGAAGTATACAATGAACTCGAGAAAACTTCGACGGTTGCAAGGTAAATCATGTTAGCAGACTCAGTAACGATGAGGCCGACGTTTTGGCAAACATCGGGTCGCAGTGTTTACCCATACCACCTGGAGTTTTTTCGGAGGAAATTAGTGAAAGGTCAACCAAGCCGAAGAAAATAGCGACGAAACAGCCGAAGAAAAAGGAGAATCCCAAGAAAGGCTTGGGGGCTGTAGCAGTCCCAGAATCTCATGTTTGTGAGGAAGAAGAAGAACCTGAAGAAGTCATGATGATAGAAATCCCATGGATGCAAACATACTTGGCTTACATCATGAAGAAAGAAATACTTGAGGATCCAGTGGAAGCAAGATGAGTCATTCGACGATCTAAGGCGTTTACTGTTGTCAAGGGAGAACTATACAAAAGAAACATATCAGGCATGCTGCAGAGGTGTGTTGCACCCGAAGAAGGGCGCACCATATTGAAGGATATACATGGAGGCATATGCGGCCACCACGCAAGCAGTCGAGCAATTGCAGCCAAGGCCTTTCGAGCTGGGTTTTACTGGTTGTCAGCCATAGAAGATGCGAAGGAAATTGTGCGTACTTGTGAAGCTTGCCAAAGATTCGTGGCCAAACCTCACTCTCAAGCCGAAGAATTAATGCCAATACCATTGCCATAGCCTTTCACACAATGGGGGCTCGATATGGTAGAAAAACTTCATAAGTCTTGGCCAGGAGGACACATATATTTGTTGGTGGTAGTCGATAAGTTCACCAAGTGGATTGAAGCAAAACCAATAACCTCGGTAGATGCAACATCAGCGGTAAATTTCATCAAGTTGGAAGACTACTTGTCCTCTCTTTTCACGAATATTTCTTCTGACTCTTGAACACAAGAAAGTAAGCAGGGAATGTATGTGCTAAACCTCCAACAAAATAAAAATTAGAGAGCAGAAAACATGTTTTTGAGCTATGCAATTCATGTCAACAATAATAATAAGGATGGGGTACCAAGTATATATCACGTATGAAGATATCTATGTGTCATGTGTTTGACCTCTTATGAGTAAATGTTGCCTCATTTTCTTGAATGCTAAGGACTACACCTCTCGTTTCACAACTTAGGGTTACCAAGACCTTTCAACATACATATTTCAACCAAGTATCGCAATGGGATACCTTCATGCCGCCTGTACAAAGAACCAAAGCAGATGTCTATCTCAACTATAGGCCATCCATACCAGGACAACATGAACAACAGACGTTGAGCATATCCTCTCTAACTCTCTCTCACTTTTTTTCTCATACTCTTTTTTATTTCTTTTTTCACTTACTTTTTTCACTCTTCCTATTGAGGATGCTCGTTGCTAAAAATTTCACCATGATTAAGCATGGCTTCGGTTAGCGACCCATTGCTCCTCTCTAACAATGTATGC
Source organism: Lolium rigidum (assembly GCF_022539505.1). Lineage (NCBI taxonomy): Eukaryota > Viridiplantae > Streptophyta > Magnoliopsida > Poales > Poaceae > Lolium > Lolium rigidum. The sequence goes on from NC_061508.1 coordinate 20,083,567, forward strand.
GTACTTGCTTAAAATAACCTCCATTAATTGCACAAGAGATATCCATCAACAAAACAAAATAAATGATGATGAATGCAGGGTGCAATACCCCGATAGTGCAATGTTGAAAAACTTCCCCAGTAAACATGGTTACGGTCTAGCTCATTACTCATAATCGGTCAAACCCACAACATGCATAGTGGTATTTTGGTTCCACACATTTCTTTCTTATGAGCTTTAAATTACACAAAAAGAATATTTGGAAAAGGTTGGAGGCAAAACACACACATTATACTTGGCCTAGAAAGTGCTATATAGGTAGGTATGATAAACATTGGATTTGAGATGAGCATGGAAACAAGTCTATGCTTGTGTAACAATTCAAATATTTTGGCTAGCAAGAGGTCTAAAAGCATGCAATAGTATCCATAGACTATTCATTCATCATCAAACAATGATACTTAAAATTAAACATGTATGTATACTACCAAGAAGTAGCACTGAATAAGGAACATAAAAAAATCATCACTCAATAGAGCATGTGAAACTAATAGTACTATACATAATATAAATTTCAGCTTTTAATGCATCCATCTTCATATTTTTGTAACATGCAACTCAATTTCATGGAGGCATACAAGAATATGATAATATGTTTCAGTAGATCTTTACTAAGAATTTAAGGCATTTATCATGATGTTAATATTTATTTCAAAGCAAAACAAGACACAAAACTAATAAAAGACGCTCCATGTTTTTGCGAGAATTCTATGTTGCTCAAAAAACAAATTTAGAAGTGTGCAAACCGAGAAATTTAATATGAGTCCCGTGGGGTGCCTTGTGAATCCCCAAGCTTATGGTCTTCACCATTCTTGTATTTCTCTTGGTGTGGTGTTCTTCCATTCCATGTGAAAAAACTTCAACACAAAACTTTCTTCCCATTCTTTTCTATGGGGTGACATCAGTGGTACAAAGATATCATCCTTGATGCTATTTTATTCAAGAATAAAATTATATCTTCATGAACCAGAGAGAACATAATGTTACACTAATTCTAGTATATCAAAAGTTCCAAATAAAAATCATTTTGATAGTCAAAGGAATGGTTCTAACATTAAGATGCAGAATCTGTCCAGAATTTTTGCTGCAGCAAAACTAAACTTTTTGTACCACTTAGACGCGTCAGGAATTTTAGCCAAATTTTGTGCCTATAGAGGATGAAAATTTACAGCTACTGTGAATTTATAAAGATTTTAGGAGTTACCAAAAAATCACAAAAAATCGTGCACTAAAAACATCAACTCCCACTTTTGTTTTGCAACTTTTAACATTCAAATGGGAAAAAATAGTACTTTATTTAGAAACCAGAGAGTAAACAAAAACTAACATTCTACAGCAAGCATGCATAGGAAAAACCAAAAAAAAAACAAAGATAAATAAAAACATAGTCCCTGCAAACATTCAATGGGATCATGAAGGAAAAACTAGAACATGAGTTTGAAATGATTTACTTGAGATACTTGAAAGAAGAGGGGGATATGTGGGCATCCCCAATCTTATGATCTTGCTACTTCTGGTCCTCTACTTATTCCCCATCATATCAGGTTACTCAGCTGAAACAAAGAAATATTTTCATCTCCATGATACTCCAATGCCTACAAAATAGTAAGTTTTCCAAACAAATGATATGATAATTTCTACCAACATGGGAACTATATTAATCATTGGGAAACCATTTTATTCAAAAAGCTAACATATATAAAGAAAGGAAACACTTTTTTTTGTTTTACTATAGGAAGAGTTTTAATGATATAGACTTTGCAACGGTTCCATTGGCATGAACAACACAAGCTCAAGGTCGACCCCAATTTCTTCATTGATCACCCTTCTCATTTACTCTTCCATACTTTATTTTTTATTTTATTAAAACTTATAAACTCACTAGTATGTAATAAGAAGTAAAGTTATTTAACAAGGACATAAAATTGTGCTCAAATTAAAAGTTATTTGAAAGCATATGGAGCACACCAAAAGATTTGAAACCATTAGCTTTTAAGTCTAACTCTCTTCGTATGCATTTGAATTTTATATATGAATAAATAACAACAACTAAATGGTAGCCAATGCATATAATGACCAGCAGCTTGCATTTTAAATAACATGAATACATAAAGAGGGCTCTTATATCTTCCTATTTCATAATATTTATAAGCATCAAGAGTAAACCCAATAATATAGTTGTGAATAGAATCACTACATAAAGAAAAAACATTGATGTGTGCAGGGAGAACTAATAGTTAAGGATATCAATGATCGAACTTTTAAATTTAGAAGTTACATGGCAAGTTTCGTGTTCACAAATGAAGGTGTCTAACTCAGAGGCTGCCATATAAATAAGAAATTGATCTACTTGTTCCATCACTAAAATAGCATAATCACACCTATTATAACATATTCTTCATGGGATCTGAAATTCAAAGTGTCTAAAATCTTGTTGAGAGAAACGGTTTTTATCTTCATGATAGTCAAGAAACTCAATAGCAATATAATTTAAAACTTTCAAGCAATGTTCTAATAATACCCCTTCTTGTGATTCTCTATGTTTCTTAGCAATCTTAGCTGCATTCAAGTAAATAAACAAAGTGTCACTGATATTCATACTTGTGATCATAACAGGATTATTTTTGGTATTTTCCATTTTCTAAAATAAAGGTACTAAAATTAAACTAGCAATGCAAGCAAGAATAGAAGCCTAGCGCTACGCTCTCCGGCAACGGCGCTAGAGAAGTATCTTGATAACCCCCAGGTGCAAGGGATCACCGCAATATAATTTGATTAGTATTTGAGTGTCGAACCCATGAGGAGCTAAAGGTAAACTAACTACTCTCTAAAGCCATATAACCCACTTATATGGCCTTCTATGCAAAGCTAGGAGATATGGTCTGTGTGTAGAGATTTTACTAGAAACTATAAGTGCTACAAATAAAATGCAATGAGTAAAACAAATGCAAGGAAAGTAAAGTGCAATAAAGTAAAATGCAATGAGATGAAGGGAAGTGAAGTTACTCAAGAGAGAAAATGTTCAGGAAAATTGCTATTTCATTTGTGTGGTTATCATAATTAGTGAATCTCATTATAGTCCTTATAGTGTTTCTTCTAGAGAGGAGTCATAGATAGGTGTGGCCATGCATATGCCAAAATACACGCCTAGTGATTGATCCTAAGGCCATAGGTATGAGCAAACAAAGAAATTATTAAGACATGAAGTCCAACCACCAATGTAAGTTTAAAGGGTCCCCATTATTGGACCCATGTTTGATTAATCATGATTAATACTACATGCATGTTTAGAAATTAGGACAAGGTTTCTGTCAGCTCGTGCTATCCCTCTCCCTATCATCATGCAACGGTGACAATCTTATGCATCCCCCGACATATGTGTGCACTCATATATCAGTACAAAAGATCATCATAGAAGATAACAAATACTTATATGCAACCATCACAAAGTATCTCACAATTTTCAAGAACAAGTCACTACTCAAACAAAGTAATAGAGGTACAATACATCATGGGAAAACGATAGATTGTCTCACACATCATGTTTGCCAAGAGATTACAAGGGGTAGAAGAAGATGGTACTACCGTAGATAATGATGGAAGTATAGAAGATGGTGCCGATGCCTTCATCGGAGGGAGGTGGAGTCCACCGAAGGTGATTCCGGCAGCGTTTCCCCCCTTCGATCTCCGCCGGCTGTGGCCTGCTGACTCTCTGTTTCTGTATTTTTGATCTCCACCGCCGTAGCCTCGACGACCCCCCCCCCTTCGTTCGTCTCGAAAATTTCGAAGTGTGACCACTGACCTTGCCCTTTTTGGAGTCCCGTAGCTCATGTAATGTAAAAAAACACAAAAAAATGGCGTTGTGTGCCAAACTGAATTAGAACCGGGGGATGGGGATTGTTTAGAAAATCCCCTAAAAGATCATAAAACATAAGAATAACATTATACAAATATATAGTAATATGTTGCAATAAAGTGCAAAGTTCATGTATGCATTTTACGTGCATCAGTAGCAAGTAGGTTTTCTTGGAGAACATGTTTGTCCTTCCTATTCTCTGGTGCTTCCATTCACAAATATGATTCTTGTTTCACTTTCCCTTATTTTCCGTGGGAGAACGATGTTGCACTTCCACAACGACTCGGCACCAACTTGGGATGGAGCAGAAGGTCGGTCTGATTCTATAGTTGGGTTTCGTTTTGTCAGTTTGTGTAATGGGCCTACTGGATGTGACCTCACCTCATGCTAGAACATGGACTCAATGTTGAACTCATTTTTAGTTATTCTTCAGCATTCTTCTCATTGATTTTGAGACTTACAGCTGTCACATTTTGGTTTCCTATAAAAATGTGTCTGTTTCTAAATTGTAAAACAGCTAGCTGTTCAATAATCACCCAAGAAACTAAACACCGAAAAGTAAAACAAAATCGCGCAGCGCTGTAGATGTTCGAATTTGTACATCTACGGTACCAAATGGCCTACTTGTCTAATCAAGAAGCGAAGAGCATGGAGGTGATGTTTCGCACATAGGTGCATATGAATCTACTATATAAAATGCAGGAAAAACAAAAATGTAAAAAAATCCGAGATAAATTTCGCATGTACATACGGATAGAATGTCTAGATGTACATGCGCAATTTTATTTCAGAATTTTCTGATATTTCAAAATGTGTTCAGTGGGTTCATATGCAACGTGTGAGCCAAAATAAATATGCCCAAAAAACACCGGCTTTTATATATGTATAATAATAATATAAAGGAAAAAAGGTAGCTAGGCATTTGGACCTGACCAAATAGTTTATCACGGCTGCCCCGGTAAAGTTGCAAGCAATTAAATATTTCTACCTTGTACTAGTACCTCGAATGGTAGCTGGTCAGTGCACTCAGATCCTCTTTAATAATTGGGGAACACGTCACCTGACATTGATAACAACCACTAATAACAATATGAATGTGGGGCATGCATATATTATGCGTACAAACTCTCATCCCGTTTTATGAAAGAAATTGTTGGGAGACAAGCAAGCTGCTATTACGATTGGCAAGTTGAAAGCAGAGCCGGCTTGCTCTTTCTTTTTTTCCTTTTCCCAGAGGCAGAGCCCACTTGCGTGTCTTCTAAGAGTATCTCTAGCATGTACCCATCTAAAATCCTGAACTCACACGGATGAGGTTAACTGCATCGCACGTTTTCACGTTAGAAACTGCTGAAGCGACAGAGCAAATCCCCATTTTGAACCCTAGACTTGATTTCTTATAATTTTGATGTCATAAATTTAGAACATCTGCAATAATTCACAAACATATGCAAATTAAAATAGGAACTAAACATTACTAAAAACTACAATTAAGCTATCTCACGATTCATCAATACATCACAGGGACTTGGGGTGTCTTCTTCGGCAACCGCGATGGCGGCTGAGCTTCACGCGTCCTCGTCGTAGCCACACGGCGCGCCATCTTCGAGCGGATTGACGCATGCTTCACCCTCCAGATTCCGTGTGCCTCTCCTCCCTGTCGGCATTACGGGTGCGCTTGGCCTTCTCCCACATGTCGGTGATTACCATCATGAGGGAGTTGCGGCGTGCCACCGCGAGGTGGCGCGCCTCTCTCAACGGCGTTATCTTCCTCGTCATCCGGGCTCGAGTCGAGCTCGATCGGCGGGAGCGGAGGAAGCGGCACGCGACAGCGGCACCCAAACCCACTCCGCTACCGACGACGTCCCCGCCTCCCCGTCATGCACGCTCGGGAGGATGCCAACCCACGCGGGGAGCGTGGTTTCCAGCGGGAGAGCGTGTTGTGCTAACGCGCTTGCTCGGAGATGCGTGTGGCATGCTTCGGGTAACTAGTCTTGTGCTACCTCTTACGGCCCAACCAGGGGCCCATGAAGGATATCCATCGACCAAGGTGGGCTGATACGTTAATTTCAAGAAAGGAGACTTGGAAAGCAAGGCAAGAAGACGAAGAAAACAAGGAAAGATTAGACATAGAACTCTTTGTAACCTAGTCGTACTCGAACAAGCCTCTCGAGACCTGGCTCCCAATATAAGGGCCAGGAGAGGGTCTCTCGAGGGACACAATCATAGTAGCCATAACCACCGTAAGTCTAGAGCTAGATCATCGCAGAACATAGCCTCTCGACGAGATCATAGCCGAAACCTTCGGCACCCCATTGTAAACCCGATATTTCCACTAATCAAGATCAGACAGGCAGGACGTAAGGGTTTTACCTCATCGAGGGTCCCGAACCTGGGTAAATCGCTCCCCCCGCTTGTTAGATAACCGATGTCTCGTGTCAGCCTACATGATTCCATCTACCCTAAGCCCCAAATGGAGGGCATTGCCGGGGAGTACCCTCGACAATTGGCGCCGTCTGTGGGAAACCTGTTGGCACAAGGCATGTCATCGGTAGTCCCGGTCACGTCTGCGGCGTTCGTACTGGAATTGCCAACGCCGCCAAGTCCAAAAACTCGGTTCGTTGCGGATCCTTCGAGTTCACACCACGTACTGAGGCCTCGCATCCGATCTCTTCGGTGTCGCGCGGCTGCATGGATACAACTTTCGGTGGTGTTCACTTCATCATCGACTCCAGAGGATTTCTTCGACTTCCTAGTTAAAACGTGCCAAGCCTAAGAACTTCGGTTCTAGATAATATTGCTTCACCAGCAACTTTGGCAGCCTCGCCCAGGGATAAAGGTGAGGGCAGCCAAAGCAATTTCGGTAGCAGAGAGGAGCAACAAAAGAGACAAAGGGATCTATGCCGTGAAGAAGAGGGAAGAGCTGCGAGCCGTATTCGACAGTGCGAACAGGGATACTACAATATGAAGTCAAGCAAGAGCCGCCTTCGCACGCCTTACTTATCGGCCACGGAGCAGCTTGAAGCACCGTGTTACTTGCACTCCTACATCAACCCAAAGGATAACCTCGAGAAGGCTACGCATCTGCTCAGAAATTGTCGACAGTTCCTCGAAATCCAGCAGTTTTGCGATGACCTAAGGGCTGAGGCAGCGGAAAAAGCTGATTCGGCGGAGAAAAAGGCGGCAGCTTGCAGTCACTCACAGCAGCAGCAATACCTGCCGGAAGAAGAAGATTTGTACATACCAACCGAAGTATACCCAACGTCTCGGGGACAGGTCAACATGATCCATAAAACTAGCTTCTCTAAAAGGGAAGCTAAGAAGTTCTCGCGGGAAGTAAAGTACGCAGAGGTTGCTATGGTAGAGGTACCCGAGTATATCGACTGGTCGGATCAAAGCATATTATTTAGCAAAGAAGATCACCCGACGGCTGTTCCAAGGCCTGGTCACGCTGCTTTAGTTCTTGAGGCGCAGATTGGAGGATATAATATGAGCAAGGTATTCATGGATGGAGGAAGCGGCCTGAACCTAATATTCGCAAGCACAATGAAGGCAATGGGTTTAACGGTTGATATGCTAAAACAATTTGATACATGCTTCCATGGTATCATCCTGACCCGACCCGCTTATCCCCTTGGCAAAATATCGCTGGATGTAGTCTTCGGCACACCTAGCAACTTCAGGAAGGAGAAACTCGAATTTGAAGTAGTTGATTGGGAGTCACAGTATCACGCCATCCTCGGCAGACCAGCGTTTGCCAAATTCATGGTTGTACCTCACTATGCATATTTGAAGTTGAAGATGCCAGGCAACAACGGGACAACAATAACCGTTCATGGAAGTTTTTCTCGTTCTGATAACTGCGACAGGGATTTCCAGAAGATTGCTTCAAAGTTTGGAGTTAAGGAAGAGCTCAATGCACTCGACGTTGTCACAGATCACACATAGCCTCCTGCCGATAATCGGAATGTAAAATCCGACGAATTCGACGTTGCAAAGGAAGCAAAGAAACAACAAGTGCATCCCTCTGACCCGAAGAAAACAGTCAATACGTCGACAGATCTCGTTGTCGCATAGGAAGGCGCGCTCATCGAGTTCCTCCATGAGCGCTGGGAAATATTTCATGGGAACCATCCGACATGCCAGGTATTCCCAGGGAACGCGCTGAGCACGCCCTCAATGTTGACCCTAAAGCCAAACCTATACAGCAGACATTACGTTGTTTTTGGAACCAAAAATAAAAGCTATTGGTGAGGAAGTTAATCGGCTCCGCAAAGCTGGTTTTATTCGGGAGCTCAAGGAAGCCGAGTGAGTAGCCAACCCATTCATTGTGCCAAAGAAAGACACGACAGTTCTTCATATGTGTATCGACTACACATGCCTCAACAAGCATTGTCCAAAGGATTATTTTCCGTTTCCTTGCATCGATCAAATAGTTGACTCTACAGCCGGCTGCGATCGTCTCTCCTTCCTCGATGCTTATTCAGGGTATAATCAGATCAAGCTCAAAAAACAAGACCAAGAGTTAACAACATTCATAACTCCGCATGGTGTTTACTGTTACAATGTTATGACATTTGGACTGAGAAATGCGGGTGCAACTTATCAGCGGTGCATGCAAGCTTGCCTTGGAGATCAAATTGGTCGGAATATTGAAGTCTACATCGATGACATCGTGGTTAAAACCAAAAATTGCAGCTACCCTCATCAACGATCTGAGAGAACCTTTCGACAATCATGACAGGTACAAAATAAACCTGAATCCGAAGAAATGCTTCTTTGGGGTACCAGGAGGCCAAGTACTTGGGTACTTTATTTCAGCAAGAGGGATAGAAGCCAACCCTTTAAAAATCAAAGCCATCCTCGACATGGAACGCCAAAGAATCTGCATCAGGTGCAGCAGTTGGCAGGACGGTTGGCAGTGCTTAGCAGATTCATTGCAAAATTGGGAGAAAAGGCTTTGCCCTTTTATCAGCTCATGAAGAAGTCAGAAAAGTTCGAGTGGACAGTCGAGGCACATGAATCTTTTGATAATCTAAAGAAGATCTTGTCAACATCTCCAGTACTCGTAACGCCACAGGAAAAAGAACCAATGCTTATGTACATAGCTACGACGGTGCAGGTCTTTAGCACGGTTCTAGTTGTCGAGCGAGAAGAGGCAGGGAGAGTTCATGGTGTACAACGACCTGTTTACTACCTCAGCGAGGTACTCACACCGGCGAAGAAGCGATATCCCCATCACCAGAAACTGGCATATGCCGTATGGAGGACAACGCGCAAGCTACGGTATTAATTTACAGAGCATCCGATCATCGTGGTAACCGAAGCACCATTGAAGAATATACTCACCAACCCAGAGGCTACGGGCAGAGTATCTCAATGGGCTATCGAGATAGCGCCACATGACATAACTTATGTCAATCGAACAACAATTAAATCTCAGGTTCTTCCAGATTTCGTGGCTAATTGGATTTAATCGTAAATTCCGGTAGCACCCGACATGTCTGGATCTTGGACGATGTATTTCGATGGATCGAAGCGGAGTACAGGTGCAGGAGCCGGAGTAGTATTGATCTCACCACAGGGAGAAAAAATGAGATACATTCTAAGGATGAACTTTCCACTACCGACAAAGAATGAAGCAGAGTATGAAGCACTGTTACACGGGATGCGTATGGCTAAGGCATGTGGAGCGACTCGGTTGGAAATTTATGGAGATTGAAATCTTGTGGTACAACAGTCGATGAATTTATGTGGCACGGTCAGTGACAACATGATTTCTTACCATCAAATATACCAGTCCATGGAAGCCAAATTTGACGGATGCGAGCTAAAACACATCGGCGGGGCTAGCAACGAGGAAGCTGATACTTTAGAGAACATAGGATCCACATGCTCCCCCATTCCAGATGGAGTCTTCTATTAAGTAATCGCTCAGAGATCCATTAAGGAAAAAACATCGGCACCTCCAGAAGTGTTGACTGCCGGCCCGAAATCTGTGCACCAGGAAGATGTCGAAGATTCCACACTACAATCTACAAAGCAAGTCCTTCTCCTTGAACCTCTCTGGACTGAGCCTTTTCTAGCATATTTGATATAGCAAAAATTACCAGACGATCCAACGGAAGCTAAGTGTATCATACGCAGGTCTAAGGCCTTCACTATAGTGGATGGTGAACTTTATAAGCGCAACATCTCTGGCATCTTTCAAAGATGTATCGCCATTGCCGATGGAAAGGCTTTATTGCGAGAAATACATGAAGGATTCATGCAAGTAGTAGGGATCTCATAGCCAAAGCTTTCAGAGCAGGGTTTTATTGGCCAACAACAGCATCTAACGCTCGAGATTTGGTGAGGAAGTGTGACCCTTGTCAACGTTTTGCACCGAAGCCGCACGCACCTGCAACGGATCTAATGACAATACCTTTGGCCTGTCCCTTTCCGCAATGGGGACTCGATCAAGTTGGTCCACTGCCGAAATCATCACCCGGTGGGCACACGTATCTATTGGTCGTAGTCGATAAGTTCACTAAATGGATTGAAGCCGTAACAGTCAGAGATCAAACAGCTAAAACTGATGTTTAATTCTTTAAGGGAATAACTTGTCGTTTTGGTATGCCTCATAGAATCATTACAGACAACGGAAGTAATTTTGATTCCAAGGAATTCCGTAAATTCTGTGATGATGGTGGTATCAAACTCAAATTCTCTTCAGTTGCACATCCTCAAACCAATGGTCAAGTCGAAAGGATCAATGGCTTAATATGTGACGGTATTAAAAAACGCCTAACAGGCGCAGCTGGAGCTTGGGTCGAAGAATTACCATCTGTGCTCCGGAGCCTACGGACTACGCCGAACAGGTCGACCCAGAATGTTCCGTTTTTCCTTGTGTACGGAGCCGAAGCAGTTTTACCAGCCGATGTTCGTTTTGAAGCTCCTCGGGTGACCGCATACACAAAGACAACTTCCATTACTGCACTACAAGATGTTGTAGATCTCCTTGATGAAGCTCGAGACATTGCCTTAGCTAGAATGGCTGTGTATCAACTGGCGAAACGAAATTACCACAGTCTACGAGTTCGCAATCGAGGCTTCAGCGTTGGCAACTTGGTATTATGACTGAAGGAAGAAAGAACCTTGAAACTTGAATCTCCATGGGAAGGACCGTTCATCATTACTGAAGTAATACCAGGAGGAGCTTATCGACTCAAGAACCCTACTTCGGGCAAAGATGTTGAAAATCCATGGAATGTTGCACACTTGTGATGATTCTATCCATAGAATTCAACTATTTCTTATTCGCTACATGAAGGCCTATTAGCCCATCATATATTATGAATAATTTTTTTGGTTGAACTTCCATCTTTATTAATTATTTTGCCACTCGAACGGTTGTTCGGGCCCCTTTTATTGGGTACTACTCCCATCGGGAGCTTCAGCTAAAACTGCGTGTTACACATCCAACTCGATAATACTCGGGCTGCAAGGGATTATTACAGTATTGATAATTAATTAATACTCCCATCGGGAGCTATGGTTATCGATACACAATAAACCATCCAAGCCTCAAGAAAATTCGCGAGTGCTGCAGCTGATGGGAAAAATATTACTTACAAAAAGGCTCATACCGGTGCACCGTGTTACGAAGCCAAATAAATAAAGTGCCTAAATCCCTCATTTACTCGATGGGTGTCGCTCTTACGGAACTTACGAATCGACTCTGCAAATAATACAATTACAACAGAGTCGTTCAGTAAGCAAGCTGACTTGATCACTCAGTTGCCCTCGACAAAGCTTTTGAATCGAACTAACAAGTTCAAAAACAAATGATGTTTTAAAAAAACACATCAAAGCACATACAGGATTACTCCTTGCAATGCAAGGTCATCATTTTCGACTCCTGTTTCCATTTGGGAAATCATAGTATATGCAGGATGTCTGACTATAGAATAATACTGATCTAATTTTTTACTAGCATTTGCTATGGCCTCCAAATTTATGGTCGGATCGCATGCTAAGACTGAAGCAAGGGAAAGTTTGGCTCCAGCAAGAAGTTCCTTCCGCACCAATAATCGAATCCTCTCCGGAGTCTTGAACCGATTAAATAATGCAGATAAAGTCTCGGGTGCATAATCCAATGGAAACAAAGTCTTCCACACCATGGAAAGATAAGCATGATATTTTTCAAAGTAATAATGCACCTTCTCGACTCGATGTTCAAACTTAGCTATGGCTACAGTCTTTGATCGATTGGACCACAACTCATGTTTTGGGTGAGTAACATCGGTCATCATTGCAATCTTCTCATGGATCCGCTTGTTCTCTTCTAATTCATCAAAGGCTACGACTGTTGAAGTCAAAAGTTAGATCACCAGAAGATTATTTAACGAATGAGTCAACAGAAAAGAAGGGTGGTCGACCACTTACAGCTTAAACTCTCAGTAGCAACACGGAGGCGATCCACTTTTTCTTTTCACCAGAGCTGCCATAGAATGAAGATTGGATATGTCTTTGTTCAACCGAGAGATTTGATCACGCAATCGACGGACAAGATCAGATTCATCGCCAGTTGAAGGATTCAAAGAAATTTCGGCACGGGAAAAAGTTGAAGGAATCTGCAGCACAATTTTCAATTCAGGAAAGTGCCGATAAAAAGTTAAAAAACTCCCATCGGGAGCGCATATTACATCCAAAAGATTGTTGATACTAGCAACATAGCTAGTATAAAACATGGCTAGACTAAATTGTATCTGAAATTACAACAATGGAGCAAGGTTTGTGTCAAGGCCGAGCTGATGATGAATCAGGAGCAGCTTCAGATGTAGCTTTGTTCTTATCCTCGTCAACTAGTTTGAGGAGTCGATTGGCGCACAACACTGTCGATTGCTTGAAAGGCTCAAGGTTGACTAGACATTCATTGGCATCTACTAGCAACGACTTGGACAGATTTTCCAACTCAGAACTTAGTCAATGCCCCATTAGAAGCTGAAAAGTAAGAACCGCCCCGTAAAGACGGGAGCGCCAATTCAATACCTCTACAGCTTCGGAAGAATCAATGAAGAAGGCATCCGCCATTTCGCCAAGGGTCTTGTTTTGATTCAACTTTGGGAACATCATCGAAAACAATCTCGATAAAGCCCCTTGGTTTTCTTCAAAAAGACCCTGGACTTGGTTGCTGGAATCGGTAGCAAACACGAGAGCATCCGACATTGAATCCTCTCGAAGCTTACTTGTACGGTCGACAACCTTTTGTAACTGGAGGAGGCGACGTTCTTCGAGAAGAAGCAGGGGAAGCGGTTACATCTGCATCATCTTCTTGTTCGCTAGGACTCGATTCAGCAGTCGCTAGCAAGTCTTCATTAATCTTCCTGCGACGCATGGACTTAATACGAGCATCATCCTTGGGGACTTCGTCACCTTGGACGTCGCTATCCTCGAGAATATGATGCTCATCTTCAGTATCTTCTGAAGCATCGTCGTCCTCCGGTACTACCCCACTTTCAGTTGTAGGAGGGTAGCACTGAGCAACAGTGGAAGCCTGTCGACAGGAAGGGAAATTGTCGAGTTCAGATCTAGAAATGAAAACGACATTTGATGCAAGTAGAAGAGAAATTACCTTTGCGGGAAGATGCTTGAGGTCGAGAGGAGGGCGAGCCAAAGTCAAAATAATATTGTCTTTTTGGCTGAGACAGGTCAGACCCCGCACCTCGTCCCGAAGTTCTTCTTTATTTATCCTTGATTTATCCTTTTCGCCGGTGTACATCCAGAATTGGTGAGGACGTGACATTAGTGGTTGCATCCGACGTGTTAGAAACACTGAAACTACCTTAGTGCCGCACATCGTCAGACCTTCCGCATTCTTCAGGTCCATGACCTTTTTATACAGTTGGTCGGCTAGGGCGCCTTCTTCGGCAGTTAAAGTATTTCGCCAGGATTTCTTCGGCACAGCCAAGGGGACATCTTCGAACGGGGGAAGATTGGAGCGCCGTCCTGGCACTGGGATGTCCTGCAGATAGAACTACTTCTGTCGCCAGCCCTGGACTGACTCTTTCATCGGGTAGTCAAAGTAATTGACCTCCTTTCTGACGACAAAGCCGACGCTGCCAACGATGGGAGGACCGTCATTGCCATTGTGGCGTTTGACGTAGAAGATCTTCCTCCACAAGCCCCAGTGAGGGTCAATGCGGAGGAAGGCCTCGCACAGGGTGATGAAGATGGAAAGATGGAGAATGGAATTGGGAGTCAGCTGCCAGAGCTAGATCCCGTAAAAGAAAAGAAGAGAGCGGAGAAACTCGTGGGCAGGGAGAGAAAGCCCACGAAACAGAAAAGCAGTGAACATGACAGTAAAGCCTTTTGGAGGCTTTCGACGAGAGGAGGAACCTGGGTGGAGGAAATCGGATTCGGCAGACGAGATGAGGCCGAGCGTCCTCAGCTTGTTCACCTCGTGATTGGAGATGGTGGAGGCACACTAGTCACGACCAATCTTGACCGCGCATGCAGAAGTGCTTGAGTCAGCAGTGCCCATCTTCTTGCCCATGGTGATTGAGTTCTTGGGAGCATAAGCGATGGCGTGGAGGAAGTGAGGAAGAAGATGAGTAGTAGGGAGGAGTAAAAAGTGAAAATGGAAAAGGGTTCTTTATTTATAACAAGGAGTCATGGGGAATCGTGGCCGTAACTCTGAAGATCGTGGGAAGATGGGCAAGGATCCAATCGTACACGTGTCCAAGTAAGAGAAATGAAACCGGCGGCCCATTACTTCCACTATGCGTGGAAATCGAGGAGGCACCTCGGTCAATGCACAAGCACTAGTCATTTCCTAACTGACCGCGCAGGAGTATGGTGGGCCCGTCAGGTCATGTCCTATCAGTCAGACCGCAGCAACGGTACGTCATCAATGGTGTCATAAGTAATATCGACTCTGCATAGAGCACCCGAAGGAAATTTAAACATTCTAGTGGTATGATCTGAGTCTACGCACGATTGCAAGAATCCGCGCCTAGAGTCGGGGGCTACTCCCATCGGGAGCGCTGAACGCGCACCCGATAAAAGTTATGGACTCGAAGACTTTGCGCAGCCCAGAATCATGCCCCGGGACTTGATTCTGAGTAGGATAACATTGTTTTGCCATCGGCAGTTAACCAGCATCGCTTATCGAGTAAAGTTGCGCACGTTATCCAATATCCTTTACGTTCTACCAACAAGCATAACCTTATTAGAAGGAATTGAAGACCCGATACAGGAGGATGTATCGGATGATCATGACAGTTTGCAGAGAACATCGAACATCGGCAGAAGAAAAACATTTGAGTAGTACAACTTGAATCTACGCACGGTTGCAAGCATCTGTGCCTAGACTCGGGGGCTACTCCCATCGGGAGCGCTGACCGCGCACCCGATATAGAAGGCCTTGCAATTACAATGGAGTCAAGATTTTTCGGGTGTTAAAAACATTCGACAGAAGACAGTTTTAGTCCATGCCCGAAGCTTCTTCGGCCAGTCACTCGGGGGCTACTGATGTAGGCATTACCCTTCGGGTAACTAGTCTTGTGCTACCTCTTACGGCCCAACCAGGGGCCCATGAAGGATATCCATCGACCAAGGTGGGTCGATACGTTAATTCCAAGAAAGGAGTCTTGGAAAGCAAGGCAAGAAGACGAAGAAAACAAGAAAAGATTAGACATAGGACTCTTTGTAACCTAGTCGTACTCGAACATGCCTCTCGAGACCTGGATCCCAATATAAGGGCCAAGAGATGGTCTCTCGAGGGACACAATCATAGTAGCCATAACCACCGTAAGTCTAAAGCTGGATCATCGCAGAACTTAGCCTCTCGACGAGATCATAGCCGAAACCTTCGGCACCCCATTGTAAACCCGATATTTCCAGTAATCAAGATCAGACAGGCAGGACGTAAGGGTTTTACCTCATCGAGGGCCCCGAACCTGGGTAAATCGCTCCCCCTCTTGTTTGATAACCGATGTCTCGTGTCAGCCTATAGGATTCCATCCACCCTAAGGCCCAAACGGAGGGCATTGCCGGGGAGTACCCTCGACATCCGGCGCTCGCCTCGCTGAGCTAGAGCCGCAACCGCGCGACGGATTAGTGCGACCACCAAGCGCCGAATTTGGTGCCACCATCACAGGAAGAGGTAGAGGGGTAGGAGAGGAGGCGATAAGTGGTGGCGATTCAGTTCTAGCGGACAGAGGCACCGGCAATGCGTCTTCGGGTGGCGGCAGTGGCGGGATGAGGAAGAGGAGAAAATGGATGTCGGTGCTGCATCCAAAACCTGAACCATGCTTACATATAGACTTTGTGGGTCACCATGGGGTTGACTACATCAGCGAAACGCGATGCGGGCTGAAATGAATCATCTGATCGGGGCAATTTTTGTGCAAAATTTGAAAAAAGCGATACGGGATGGGATGGGTATATGCTAGAGATGCTCTAAAGTGAATCGTAATTACTAGCAAAACCCTTAAATTGGTAGAGGAGTAAATTTTTTATGGGTTAGTGATGTAGAGGAGTAAATGTACTTGACCTCGAAACGCGTTGAGTATATTTTTGGTTCTCCCATCCTCACCTGCATTCTTCTCCTCCTATCCCGCTAAACCATCAGTGAAGCCTCTGCTAACACCTCGTAGTCTTCCCGGCCCACTCAGAGTCACTTGCCATCGGTGGAATCGATCAGTAGCTCCATCGCCGATGCAATGTCGATTTTTCCGATTTGGTGCAAAAGGAAGCAGCGGCAAGCTCGATCTTATGTAAAACACTATCGTTGATGGATGGGGATGATGTAGTTCGGTTGTAGCGGAGCTAGTGTCACGGAATCAAGAGGGAGATCCGCGAAATCCCGACCGACGTACTTCATATGTGGCGAGCTTGGTTGCGACCGGCAACCGAGGTTGGAGTGGGATCTTCATCCAGTGAGCCCCGTTGAATGTCTTGCAACCCCACTGGCCGACATGCAGCTTCCGCGCTGTCTCAACACCACCGGCCGACGATCTCACCTCCTCCACGTGCCAAATGTTAACTGTTTGTCTATTTTATTCAATGCAATCTGATGTGAGACCGAGACTGACCATTTAGCTACACGTTTGTATATTAGTACTTCCTCCATTTTAAAATAATTATGGAAACTTTGTTTCGATATGAATGCGTATATACGTGTTTTAATATGAAGCTATATATATATTACGATACAACTGATTACCCCGTTGTTTCACAATATTACGATATATTTCTAGAAAAAATATATATATATATCTAGAAAATATTACGATCCAACTGAGTAAATTTCAGTTTTTATCCCGTTGTTTCACAATTTTGACACTAATTACCCCATTTAGTATTTTTTTCATCCATATTACCTCATTTAGCAAAAGTACTGTCAGTTTTTACCCTTTAAAAATCTGAGAGACATTTGATAGTTGATTTTGGCTGCTAGGTACAACTGGCATGCGACATGGCTCATTTGTCAAATCTTTTTTTTTCACACCCGAGTCAGTCCAACAACTTAGAGCATGATAGGCGCCCGATTCACCTGAGAGACATTCGATAGTTGATTTTGGCTCGAAAATTCAATTCGGCTCTAGAGTGCGTATGCACCCTCTACCAAAAAATCATATTTTAAAATGTCGAAAAATTTCAACAAAACAATTTACTTGTACATCTTCATGATATATGTTCGTTCATCAAGTTTCACGAAAAATCAATATTTTTTATGGTCTATATAAAAAAGAGAAAACTTATCTTGTGAAAAGCATTATTTGTAGCACTGAGTTTTGTCTTTTTTACACACGTCACATGATAACTCGATTTTTTATGAAACAACTTTGTAAGCGTGTAGCACGAGAAGATTTACATGCGAATTTTTGGTTTCAATTTTTTTGAAATTCAAAATATGTGTAAGATGCATTTCAAAATAGAGGGAGCATATGCTCCCATGTTCCAAAACACCACTCCCATTTTGGCTGCTAGGTACAACTGGCATGCGACATGGCTCATTTATCAAACCGTTTTTTTTTTCACACCCGAGTCAGTCCAACAACTTAGAGCATGATAGGCGCCCGATTCACCACGCACGGTTGTACGCATGCACTACTTTATTGCAGCAATCAATGACGGGCAGGGATTCCTCAAGGTGATCGCTAGCTATATGAGAGCACACTAAATGAGTTCTTTTTCTGAATGTCAGAGTGGTGTGCCTGGTCGATGGCAAGCTTTTGGGTGTATTAGAGCAATTCCAATAGTATAGCCAACTGTTGGCTATAACAAGATGTCATATCATTTGTATTCATCATATAGCTAACATGTACAATAGTTGGCTATAAGAATGTAGTACTTTACTAATATATGGCCCACCTTTCACTCTCACAAGGTGCCTATGAGCACGTGCAACAGCTGGCTATTGCATAGTAGTCCACCTCCCTTCTCTCTCCTCTTCTCTCTCCTCCAACTCATCTAAAATATATTATTTAATATCTTATAGTCAGCTGACTAGACTCTATTGTACTTGCACTTAAGATCTCGTAGCTAGCAAGTAATGCACAGGTGATACCGGAAATTGATTGAGCCTCATACACGTAACGTGTGTGCTTGTTACTTTGCATTTCGTGCGAGGTACTACTACCTACTGTACGTATTAAGATTGCATGAGTTTAACACGTAATTATATACTTACACAGCAAAGCCAAGGTGTATGTTAATCAGTGATAGTATAATTTAATTCAACTCGGACACAGGGTGGTGTCGCATTATTTTGGGCAAGACGGTGATTAAGTAGGTTTTTGGATTGAGACTTTATTCGGGTGCGAGAAAATACTCAAGGAGAAGTGCCGACTGTGACCTACATGACAAATCATTTGAAAATCTTATAGATGGTAAAAATTGGAAAACAATTTGTTAAATGGGGTAATACGAATAAAAAATATATTAAATGGAGTAATTAGTGTCAAAAAAATCAAACTAGGGAGTAAAAACTGGAATTTACTCTATTTTAAAAGGTAGTTCGTAGGATAATATAAAACCTTTTTGGCAAGGTGTTTTAGCCTGCAAAAATGTCATAGGTAGTGGAACGTAGGGAGTACGTCTCAGCTAGATCTCACATTGTATTATTTTCTTCGAAGGGCAGTGAATAATTAATGTGCAGCGATTTGTTTTCAGCTAGATATCATATCTTCAATTTCTTGTGTCAGTGTAGATCTTCTTGTGACGTATGTGTTTGTCGAGAAACAAATTAAGTAGCCTTTCACATCAATCAGCTGTCACACTGACAGCGATAACAAACAAATTAATAGTGAAGGGACAAAAGGTGAAACCGTTTTGAGGTTTATCGGGACATGTTATGCATGCGCCCAATTCCTATTCTTCTGCACGGATATATATATATATATATATATATATATATATATATATATATATATATATATATATATATATATATATATAGGTCTGCTATTCTCGAACCGGTTCGAGAATAGCTATTCTCGAACCCTTTCTGAACTTCCTGCTGCACGGGACTGAACTTCTCGGCGGAACACTAGAATGTCATGTTTGGGCGGACAGTGTTTTGATGTTGATTTTCAAACCGCTTCTCGAAATGATACATATGATATACCGTTGGATTCGTATGGAAATTTCGCAACTTACTCATGTTCAATGTTTTTCCAAATACTCTACGGTTTGAAACCAATTTCAAATATACAAAACTATGTTTTCACGGATTTCTGCATTTTCCTGCAGTATTTTAGGTTTAGTTTTCAAACGACTTTGTCGGAATGATGTGTATGATATGCCGTTGGAAAGCTGCTGATTAGGCGCATTGTTTTGGTGTACAAATTTTTTCCAAATATATCACGGTTTATGGACAGATTTAAAAATACGTGATTTCGTTTTCCGAGCATCTTAGTTTTTCGCACAGTATTTTGGAGTTTAATTTTGAACCACTTGTCCGAATGTTACAAATGTTATGGCGCTGGAAAGATATAGCTTAGGCGCAACTTTTTTAGGTTGAACATGTTTCCAAATTCTCAACGGTTTAAGTTTAATTTCAGAAATACGCAAAATTGAAAATGATGCCGTCACTTATACATTTTAAAATTTGCTCGTCTAGATTGATTAGGTGTGGCATGACGGCATGTTGGAGTATTAATAGAGTTATATCATTGCTAATTACATGTGGTGATGTTTGATTTGTGCAACCGGGTGCCTTACCAACGATTTCCACGCGTATGATTTCCGCCCAGAAAAATAGAGTACCCGAAGTGTCCCGGTTTCACGGAAGTGAACTTCACGACATTTTGTTAGTGAACTTCAAGTCGCGGTATAAATTTTTCATGCATGTTCTATTAACTTCTCACACGGTTCAAAGTGAACTTCACAGTTTTATGGCATGAGTTGGACAAGCGAACTTGCATTTTAAATAAAAGCGAACTTCACATTTTTATGCTTATATGTACGAATTAGACAAGATGCTTATATGTATGAATTAGACAAGCGAACTTGTAGTTTTAAGTGCATTAGTTGAACAAGCGAACTTGCATTTTAAATAAAAGAGAACCTCATAGTTTTGTACTTATATGCATGTGTTGGATAAGCGAACTTTCATTCTAAATAAAAACGTTCATGTACAAGCGAACTTGCATTTTAAATAAAAGCGAACTTCACGGTTACGTGCATGAGTTAGACAAACAAACTTACATTTTAAATAAAAGCGAACTTCACGGTTTTTCACAGTTTTATGCTTATGTGCATGAGCTGAACATTGCATTTTAAATAAAAACAAACTCCCATGGAAATAAAAAAAGTGAACTTGTCATACGAATGGAATGAACTTGCATCACGTAAACAACATTGTAATGCATTTAGCAGACCACACTAAGGCAGACATTAAAAGAAGCACTTAGAGGACCTTTAACTAACACACTGAATTAGTTGTGTGTTTATGCTGCTAACTAGTAAAAATCCATCTAGCAAGAATAGTCTACAATGAAGTATTAGGAGGGAGACGTGAACTTCACGATTAGGACAAGTTAACTCCACAAATTAGTATCAGTAAACTTCACTCAGCCTACAATGTGTCCATCCTGGTGATTCTCCTGGAGCGGACTCGCCCGCCGCATGACAGTCGGGCTTGACTACGCCATGGACACCGAGGGACCGCCAAGCCGCGTCCACTAGCCGGAAGAAGGGCGGGGCTGGCACCACGTTTATGTCCTTGTCCTCTGCAGCATCGCCTCGTCGAGATGGCGGTGCTTATGTAGGCCTTGCTGTATATGCATGTAATGCTCGGACGATGGCAAGTGGACACTTCTCAAGTACCTGGCACCAAACTGATAGAATTAGGTGAATAAAAACTCGAAATATTGGATTATAATGAAGGAACGTAGTTGATCAGCAGACCATAGATTCATATTATGTATCCGTCGCATAAAAGGTGTCAAGTATTTTATGTGTGTCTTGCTGTGAATACACACTGCATAGGATATCATATTTCGAGATGCTAACAATTACATCGAGAAATACAATGATAAGATGTCCAAAAGTTCACAAGAGTTTTTTTATGGAAATTACACAAAATGCTTCCTTTCAACAAACAGCTAGTTCTTCTGTCAAAAAATAACTGCCTTCGCTGCTCCCAAACAGAGGCACGACGCCAGTGAACTCCACACAATATAAAGGTGAACTTTGCCAAAATTAACTGAAGTCCCAACATCGGACTAATTAAACCTCTTGTAGAACTAAAGTGAACTTTCGAACTATATTGTAGTTCTCTGAATTTTTACTCTTTGTACTTTTTAAACCTTGACTGTGCATCGCAGAAAATGAACTGCCCAAAAATAATGAACTTGTGCTGGAAATAAGAAGTGAGGGGAACTGAATTACCTAGCTCCAATTAGCAGGAGATGTGAACTTCAAAATTTAGGAGAAATGAACTCCATGGATTAGAAAAAATGAGTTCTTCATCTCCACATCTTTATTCCGGTTGTGCACTTGTGTTCGGTTGCTTCATCCAAATGAAACGAAGAGCCTGAATTGCACTTGTAATAACAACAACGGGAGGCAGCCGCAAGAACACCCAGCTTGTTGCCATGCTGCTTGTGGGCACCGTTATGGTAGTTAAGTCCTATTAAAAAAGAAGCGAGCTTCACATGAAAAAAAGGTGTACTGCGCTAATGAAATAATGTGAACTTCAAAAAAGAATCGCACAAATCTTATCGGCTTAAAAATTGCAAAGTGGACTTCGAATATTTAATTTAGTGAACTTCATGTGTAGCCAGTCAAAAAACACATATCATGAATCTACAACTCTACAAACAGTAATCTTCTCCATACATCAATTAAAACACTGTCGTACTGAGATAAATCAACAAAGGAAGTTACGATACTTAATCTCATACTGAGATAAATCAACAAAAGAAGTTACTAATTTACGACATATTAGAGGAACTACTATTCCCACATATCAATGTATGTTAACTTCCTGAGTTGGAGTTGTGAACTCCGTGAAATGAAAGTTGCAAATCATTTTTTAAGAGCAGCTTTTAATATAGTAACTCATTTTTTAGGTAGCAAGTGAACTCTCCCGCCAATAAAATGAACTTCGCAAACAAGGAACTAAATAAACAAGTGCACAAACCAATGGACGAACTAAATAAATAAGTAGCAAGAGATGTGAACTTCATGAATTAGGAGAAGTGAACTACAAGTAGCACTATGTTTTAATAACAAATTAAGCATGTCCGAATGGAACTGTTTCAACCAAACAAACTGAAATTCTCATGCTGAACTAACTAACTCCACGTCAAATAACAATGAACTTCAGAACATGTGTTACAACTACCATTTTTTAGAAGTTAACTCACAAGCTAACCTCGTGGGTGGTCCTGGCAGCCGGGGTTGCTTGCTTAGATAGAGGTTTGAATCATCGAGAGCGAGTAATAAATGATGGAAATTAGCAATACGTGGAAGTCTGGTTCTAGTTGCTACAAGAACATATATTGCGGACCCACTTAAAGGGAACACTTTTCTCCAAAAAAAAGAGGAAGAAGCGCAGATACACTAGCAGTTTTGAGAACAAACAGCAGTTTCATTTTCCCTGGACCATGAGTGTAGCCCCAAATAAGAGTGAATGGGCTGCCCAGAATAATATAAGTGGGATGCAACACTTTTTACAAAAAAAATATTGCAGTACCATTATGCAGATAATTTAGTTTATGTGCACCAGATCGAGTGTGAGATGCAATACCGTCTCTCTGAATCTTGGACATGTCGTTGCATGCTAGTATGCCAAGATTTTATCCAGTCTTACTTATGCATCCTAGCATGTAGCATGAACCAGCCAGCTTGGTAATTGTAATCGATCGTCAACGGAACAAGCCCAAAAAGTTGATGTATTAGGAACATATAACTTCATGCATCGGGAGAAGTGAACTCGACACATCATAGCAGGGATAGCACGAACTTACGGGACTGAAACTAATCGACACGACGACACCCGAGGTTAACTTCTCAAACTATTTTGTGTGATGTAATCGTCTAAACTTTGGCCAATATGAATAAAGAATACACAATCTGTATTAAAATCTCGGACACACCAAGCTGCAGCTTATAAGGATTACCATCACCAACATTCTAAGATCAACTACACGAGATGATATGAGCAGCAGGTGGACTCACCGGCCGTCGTCGTGGCTGAGTACCGAATCGCGCGAGGTGAAGTTGTAGTGGAGTTCCCGACAGCAGCACGGTGGACACCGGAGTATATGCACATGGTTTTGTTGTGCCTGGACGGATCATGTCATCCTTCTTACCATGGATAAATACCTGAAAAGGAACAGCAAAAGCAAGTTAAAATAACCGGCTTTTGTAAACAAAAGGAATCTCTACTTCCTTTTATAAGTCAGACACGACATCAGCGCATACTTGTACCAAATTATTCCCAACCTTGATTCATTTTTTCCATAAAAATGAGAGAACAAATACAGAAAAAAGAGAGACATAGAACACTATTTCAGCAAAAAACAGCAGTGAGGACAATATACGCCTGCACTTCACTGATGCAAGGAGTTGCATTTTAAATAAAAACAAACTTCACATTTTTGTGCTGATGTGGACAAGCAAAATTGCATTTCAAGTAAAAGCGAACTTGCATTTTAAATAAAAGCTAACTTCACATTTTTGTGCTTATGTGGACAAGCAAACTTGCATTTTAAATAACAATGAACCGCACATTTTTGCGCTTATGTGGACAAGCGAACTTGCATTTTAAATAAAAGCGAACTTCATAATTTTGTGTTTATGTGGACAAGCGAACTTGCATTTTAAATAAAAGCGAACTTCACCTTTTTGTGCATATGTGGACAAGCGAACTTGCATTTTAAATAAAAGCGAACTTCACATTTTTGTGCTTATGTGGACAAGCAAGCGTGCATTTTAAATAAAAACGAACTTGCATTTTAAATAAAAGAGAACTTCACATTTTTGTGCTTATGTGGACAAGCAAGCTTGCATTTTAAATAAAAGCGAACTTGCATTTTCAATAAAAGTGAACTTCACTTTATTGTGCTTATGTGCACAAGCGAGCTTGCATTTTAAAGAAAAGCGGACTTGCATTTTAAATAAAAGTGAACTTCACATTTTTCTGCTTATGTGGCAAGCTTGCATTTTAAATAAAAGCTAACTTGCATTTTTTATAAAAGTGAACTTCACTTTTTTACATGTCAACAGCAACGACTTGCAGTACTCAGGCGTCCAAAGCAGCTTGTCCAACAAGCAAGGCGTGCTCACGGGACTGTAGCCAAGCAGCGAAACTTTGGAGCCTCATCATTGGAAAGATTGACATTTTGACTGGGCCAATGCAAAGAAGATAAAAGAGAACCATCATTTGCTTGTGGAGTGAACTACGACCATTTTAAATCTTATTTTGCTAACTGAACTGCCTCTGCGAATTTAGTGCACTGCTTGAAATAATCAAGCGAACTCATATTTTTAATTAGTCATGAGTGAATTAGTAATTGTGGGATAGGAAAACTGCCCCAAATCAAATTGGTTAACTACCGATATGAATTTATAAACTGTCCAGAGCATACTCTCCAGAATGAACCAACTTAACTGACCTTTTCTCATGTTTTTATCGACACAAAAATGAACCAACTTTTTACTGTTTTTAGCTGAAAATATAAGACAACCTAAACAAAATCCAAAAAATGGAAATTGAACTAATCTGAGCGATGCGAATTTCTTTTCGTATCACACTGAACTTCTGTACTGCTTATTTTTTTGCTTTCATGAATAAAGATATCCGATTCTCACAGGCATATCAACAAGCAGATAATGAGCAAATGATATACCATTGCACAGGCGATTATGAGCTTGGAGGAGAAGGGCCAGATGTGTATATTTTAACTACCTCTTCCATGAATAAAGTTCTGCTATTTGCGTTCCTAGTATTCAGCAAAGCCAGTAAAACCAGACAAGCACTAGCAGTTCACTGTGGAACGAACTTCGTGAAATCAAAAGACTCGAGCTTCTGAAATTATTTATGTGCACTCTGATCATTCAAACTTTAATCAATCAAAATAATCAATCTAATAAACAAGCCATCGACAGTTAAAAATCAGTACACCACCAACAAAAAATTGTAAAATTAACAAGCAGCAAATCCTTTGCCAAGAAAATACTAGTCCAGTGAACTAGCAGCAGGACAACAGTCCCGATCGGGCAGCAGTAGTACTACAGCATGACAATAAAGATTGAATTAGTACCAGTTTGGAGACTGCCAGGACGTAGTTCAGAGCTGAACGCGCAACAATTCAACACAATTAGAGACTGCCAGGAGTACGGACAGATAGCAGGTGATCACGAGGAGAAACCTGGAAGGCGTGCGTCAATGTGATGGCCGGCGGCACGCAGGGAAATCAAAGCCTGTGCTCGCAGGAATCCAAATTTGCAACCGAGGGGACTGCATGTCGGGCGCGCGCGACAGTCGATGCCGGATCTCGCGGCTGCGCAGGCCCGTCGGCGAGCAGGGCCGCGCAAGGGGGTAGTAGGCGGCTGGTGGAGGGAGACCATTGACCCAGATCGAGAAAAAAGGAGGCCGAAAGAGGCGATGTGGAGGAGGGAGGCTAGCTCGCTGTGATGTGGTTGGTCTGCCGTATAGAAGGAGGCTGGGGTGGCGCTAAGTAGAACGGAGGCCGACGCGGCGCCAAGTAGGAAGGAGGCGGGGGCAGCGAGGAATGAGGCTGGGGCGGCGCGGCGATGGGGAGGAGACGGGGGCTCAGACGCATCGACCCGAAGAAGGTCTTCTGCTGAGGGGAGTTCGCCGGACTCCGTCACCGACTCCCTCGCGTCGGCTACCGCCGCCGCTCGCTCGTCGGCGCCGACCGGGTAGAAGGGAGAGGATTTTTTATCGGCAGTTCACTGCTGTGGTCGGGGTGGGGTGCGACCGCGCGACTGTAGTTAGTGTCTTTCGGGGGTGGGCTGTTCGGTTCGGTCGGTTTTGGGGTGGGTTCTAGAACGTGCTTCACAATGGTGCAGGCTAACGATATACTGAAATTATTGCAGTGGCATGGCATGAGATGTCTCTGAACTTTTTCAACATGTATGACGCAATTTTCACAGCACGTACTCCTACTTAGCTAATTTAACCAGCTAATGTATTGGTAAGTAAGAAACAATATGGCTAGCGTTACCAAATGGTATATTTTTTCTTCGCATTTTACATGCATGGTCATAACTTAAGATCCCACTTTTGTTTAATTATGTTCGCTAAAATCCAGAAAATAATAACGCAGAAAGGACCCTCAACCCCCCACCAATAAAAGAAATTACAACACAATCCCCTACTTTTACATAAACTATCCTGCAAAACAAGTGTTGAATTACATCGAGTTATTCTCCACCGTTGATGTAGACGAGCTCGATGATCGCCTCTTTTCCATTTGAGTCAAGTGTTGAACTATGAACAAGGGTTGAATTACATCAAGTGGCCGCACAACGTCCATTTCAGTCAGAACCTGGACGGCACATCGTCCCGGGACGTCGTATACTCATATGATAAAAAGCACATGACCAATTACTGATTTGTTACTTCTGAAAATATACTCTCGGCTCTCAAACTATACTGTTTTCCAACATAGTATGGAGGTAAGAAACTCATAGTAGCGTTGGTATAACTAAAATAAGTCAGTACGACTAAAAACTTCAATATATCAATTTCTGCACATTTTAATTCATCTAAAAATACACTAATACAATTTGATTAAAGAAATTTTGACGTACTCTAGTGTTCATAATAAGTGGCTTACACTGATGAATCTCTTGATCAACGTTAGCCATATATTTGTTGCGGTCAGAAACCCACCGGCGGGCAGCGACGGGCAACACCGTAGAGCCGGGAATCTTCCAGGACTGCGGCTGGCCCTGGTCCCTCCGAGCGACGGCCCGCAAAGCCTTCGGCACGCACGTCCGATGCTGATGCAAGGGCGTGCCACCTGACCTATACCTGGTCAGGAAGGTGTTGGATGATGCCTCGCTTAGTTTCCTGCATGGCATACACGTAAACGTTAAATACGAGACTCGATCGGCTCTCAGGTTATCCTGTGAATCGGCTCAAAGAGCCGATCCACCCATGATGCGTACGAGGTGTACGATCAGATGGTGGTCCTGCTTGATCAAGATAAAGCTAAAGCGACCTACTACGATTTGGGGTTTTCACCGCATAATCGGAACATCCTACTCGTGATCGAGCCTGGCGGCCACGCACGGTGATCGTAAACCGACCCTAGACAAGGCCTAAAAACCAACACGAAGTTGATCCTCGGAACATCCTGTCTAGGGCTAGCAAACTACACCCTACGCGCCACTGGATCCTTCGACCCGTTTGTAAGGCCTAACGATGCAGATATTAAACTAATCCTTGAAGAACAAGGAGCAATCATAACGGATCGGATCTACTAAACAATGATCAAGCGGGTGCCGCCCTTACACCCAAGATAGGCGTAAGGGCGGCTAGATGCCTAAGGGTTGCACGACGATAGCATATGATATGATGAACAATGCTAACCCTAAAGCATCTATGATAACTACGTTGCTCGCCATCAAAAAGACTTCAGTACGAGCAACGCACAGACGACGAATAAACGTGTGCTGCCTAGATCGCAAGATGCGATCTAGGCAGCATGGTGCTTACCCGGAAGAAACCCTCGAGACGGGGGAGTTGGCGATGCGCCTAGATTGGTTTGTGGTGAACGTGATTGTTGTTTATTTCATAAACCCTAGATACATATTTATAGTCCGGGGGACTTTCTAATTCAGGCGTGCACCTAACCGTGCACGGGTTAAACTCTAACTTCTAAACGACACGTATCCTACTATGTTACGTATACACGGGCAAACTAGCCCAAACTTGGTATGGAAGGCCGATTCATGTATTTCTTCTACGTATATTCTTCAAGCCCATCTTCAATCGCGGCCCACCTCTCGATCTGGTCAAATTCCGGTGATAACACATGCCCCCTGGTTTTGGAAATGACATTTCCGAAATCATTACGCTTTTCCTTCGTCGGGTCATGTCGTGGCGGAGCGTAACCGCCGCAGAATCTTCCATCATTTCGCCTCGCCTCCTTGGCTTCTCTGCACGAATTGATAATTTCGGCATCACGTCCTCGAGAACCGTCATGGCATTAAATCTCCACTACACCCCCTTCATTTATCTGTGCCGAACGGTTCGCCACTTCATCCCCCTCTCCGTTCCGTCCACCGGCGCCCAAAAACCCTCTTCCCCTGTAGCAATGTCTTCCTCTTCCTCTTCCTCCTCAGGCCTCCCCCTCCAATCTTCGCCGAAGAGCAAGAGTGAAGACGACCTCCACTCCGGGGCGAACCCCATCTCCTCCGCCAAGGAGGAGAAAGAAGAAGTAGAGAAGAAAGAGGCCTCCTCCTCCGCCAGGCACCCGCCGATGAAGCGCTCCCGCATGTGGGCGGACAACGAGGACGAGGATGATGACGAGGAAGGAGAAGAGGAGGAGGAGGAGGATGATTCCTCCTCTTCCGCTGGGTACCCGCCGGCGAAGCGCTTCCGCGCTTGGGCGGACAGCGAGGATGATGATGATGACGAGGAAGAAGAAGCTCCGGCCGAAGGCTGGGGCAGCGACGACGAGGAATTCTCCGGAAGTAGCGCCGACGGCAGCTCCGATGCCGACGATGATGCTAGCGAGGATTAGCAATGTAGGATTAGTAGTCCCTGAGCAATCGGCTCTTCTTTTGTTCTTCCTTTCTTGAGCAATCGGCTCTTCATTGTAAAAATCCTCTCTTATTAATGAAGAAGACTTTCCCTTCACTTGATTTTGCCGATTCCTTTCGTACTGATTTTTCCGATTGTTAATTTGATCAACGCTCAATGAGCCGATGGCAACGCATCGGCCTCTTACAATAAATTTCGAGATAGACCAATTTAGCCACCTCCTCAAACGGTAACCTGTGAACCTTGCTCAAACTCAGATCCCCAAACTTCCAACCGAACAGGTCCAAACCGCGCATCACTGAGCGTAGTGTTAGATTTAACGGCAAAACTCCTGAAATAATGCCTGGTCTCATTATTAACTTTAGGTTCCAGACGTTCCCCTGCCGAATCCTTCTTTCCCAAATCCTCTTTGCCTTCGGGAGAGCTCTAGGCCCATTGCTGAATCAACCCGGAGGCTGGAGCTGATACTTCTGCAGGACAAGCATCACTTATCCACAAATTTTCTTTCGATAATCTACAGCGATGTTTGAAATCCTGCTCTGTTTCCTCGCAGCAACCATTCCTCAAAAAAGTTGAGATGCAGAGCCGGCCGACTTCAACAAAATCGGCTCCCTATAGCTAGGGCTGGAATTCGAGCCGAGCCGAGCCAGCTCGGCTTGACTCGCTAAAGCTCGGTCAACAATCGAGTTAGCTCGACTCGACTCGTTTAACAACCGAGTCCAGAGTTGAAACTCGGGTCGACTCGCAAAGCTCGCGAGTAACTCACGAGTAGCTCATTTAAAACTGTCAAATAGACCATGTAATATGTACAATGTATTTTTTTCCCCGAATATTTGGGCATAAATAATGAACAACAAGCATTAGGACTATGGTACCAAAAAAATATAAACCACAACGATCAATATATCATCAGCATAAGATTGCCAAGTTGAGAAACCACAAATATACTTGCGCATTTTGGTGGGCTTGGGCCAAATTCATTTTTATCGAGCTAAACGAGCTACTCATGAGTTTGATGAACTCGGCTCGTTTAGCTTGAACTCGTTTAACGACAAAATATGAAACTCGGCTTGGCTCGCTATACACCGAGTTTGAGTCGAGGCGAGTCGAGTCACGAGTTACTCGTTTAGCTCGCGAGTTTCGAGTTTTAATTCCAGGCCTACCTATAGCAAAGGGTCCTTCAGGGCAAGCTGCCCCCTGAGCCTCAGTCAAGGCGAGAAAAGTAGTGAGCCAGCCAAATGTGCCACCCTCAGCTTCCAAGTTATAATGCAGAGCCAGCCGAGTTCAGCAAAATTGGCTCACCAGAGGAGAGAACCTTCAGGGTGAGCTGCCCCCCCGAGCTTCTCCAGTTCAATTCTTGCGTCTTGCTGATCAGATCGGCTCATCATCTTTGGCAGGCTGATGCAACTTCCGGTGAGGATGTTTTGAATTTCTTGTGCTCTCCAAAACTCTGGACGTAACGACCTCTGAAAGTGACATCGACCAAGTCGCCACCTTGGTTCACCCCAGGCAAAAACGTCACAGATAGGTATGCTCTCTTCGCTGGACTCACCCTGTACGCTTATACTGGCACTGCTGAACTCGAAGATTTGCAAAAGGAGTTGGAGGCCTTGAGAAGGAATTCATCCAGTAGGGCCTCTCCTTGTAACTCGACAACTGCCTCATTGAGCCCCTGTTATGACAGCTGTACCTCTTGAGTCGATGGCCATGCATCGGCTTTGTTCCTCATGAGAAATTTTTTTTTACGGGCCGATTTTTCCTATCGGCCCCCAATGTTTTCACTGCACATGTACCGCACATGTTCATCTGATTAGGTGCCCCCCGAGCCGATTCTGCCAGGTAACTGCTGATATCGGCTCTGTGGTTAGCCAAGGCACTATATGTGAACGTCGGCTCTGTTAGGACCAATGTGGATTTCTTCCAGCGCATCAGCCGACGCAAACCCATTGCCCATTAGATTGACGTTGAACCTAGGCAGAATGAATGGTGAAGATAATTTTGGCCGATTGCTGGAATCGGCCTCCATGTTGAATTGCTCAATGAAGGTTTTGCAATGTTCCTCCATAGATCCTTGGGGCCGATCACATGGATCGGCATCGCCACGTTTGTCCATAGATGCTGCTCTTGTTACACGGTCAGGCCGGTGGATAAAACCAGCCTAACCCCGTCCTTTGTCACGTCGATGCGCTCGCGATCGTCCAAATTGATGCTCGAGAGTGGCTCTTGGCCTGATGTCTCCCAAACGGTCATGCCAGCCGTTGAAATCTCGGCTGAATCATCTGCGTGGACGACTTCTACTTCATCTCCATCCCACTGTATTAGGCATTGGTGCATCGTGGATGGAATGCAATAGTTGGCATGGATCCAATCTCTCCCTAGTAGGACAACATAGGAGCTCTTGCTGTCGACAATAAAGAACGTCGTAGGGACGGTTTTCCTTCCTACGGTCAGATCCACATTTAGAACACCTTGTGCGTCAGATGCTTGGCCGTTGAAATCGCTCAAAGTCACATTGGTCTTGATCAGATCCGAGCTAGAACGTCCCAACCGACGTAGCATGGAGTATGGCATAATGTTGACTGCCGCTCCGGTGTCTACCAACATCTTGTTGACAGGCTGCCCATTGATGTAACCTCGCAAGTACAGGGCCTTCAGATGTCTGTAGCTTCTTTCTCGTGGCTTCTCAAAGATGACCGGCCGTGGGCCGCAGATCAAGTTGTGCCACAGTGCTTCGTCTAATCCTGGAGCACTAAACTCCGTTGGAAGGATGAACACCATGTTTGTGCCAGCCGATGTCTCATCGTCGGCTTTCTTTTGTCCGGGGCGCCACTCTTTCCTTTGTGGCCGACCTTCTTCGTCCGAGGGTTCGCTGAATTTTAGCGGCCGGATCAGGCCGCGCCTTCCTCAACGTGTGCGGGTATAACCTTTCAGCTTCCTCCAACCCACGTAGACGCTGAACCCTTCGCTTTTGGGAACGGCTGAGCCCATCAGGGCACCACCTTGGGCGATGATACTTGTCTTCTTCTTCACCATCGTCCTCTAGTTCCTCGAGATCTTCCACCCGAGCGGACTCAGCATGCTTGTTCCGAGGCGGGAGAGGCCCTAGACGTTTGAACACGGACACGTTAGCTGCATCCTTCTTCTTTTGTTTGCATTCTGGGCAATTGCCGATTGCGGGCAATCGGCTCATTCCTGAATCCCAGCAGTGTCTGAAGAAGGGGCAGTCCCAGTGCCTATCCACGTCGTCTTGCTCTCTCGACTTTTCCTTGGCGTGGCGCTCATATCGCTCCTCGTCGCGATCATGCCGACGGTGTCTCCTAGCGTCCCTAGCCAGACGATCTCTTTCACCATCGTCGTTGTATCGCCGGCGTTGGTCGTATTGACCCACGTACTTGTTGAGGAGGTGATCAGAGAGAGGTCGCTGATATCTTACGTTCCTCACTTCTCCCTCTGTGATGTAGCGCTTGCCATCGTGACGGAGCCGATCGCGTGGAGCGGCTTCCTCTGTGTCCTTGCTATGAGAGCAGCTGCCCTCATCTCCGTCCTTACCAGAGTGGTGCCCAGGTCCTACCATGTTGATATTGCACGAGAATCCTGGCTGGCACCCTCCATGGTAAGTATACTCCACCATGTTAATGGCGGGGAAGGGGTGTGTGTCGACCTTCATGGCGTACTGGCTGAAAATTAGCGGCCCTTGTTCTATCGCCATTTGGACCTGCTGACGCCACACCCTGCAGTCGTTGGTGGCGTGGGTGAACGTGTTATGCCATTTGCAGTATGGCTTTCCGTTCAGCTCTTGCACCGTGGGGATCTTGTGGCCTTCGGGTAACTTTAGCTGCTTCTCCTTGAGTAAGAGGTCGAAAATCTGCTCAGCTTTGGTCACGTCGAAGTCAAACCCTTTTGGAGGACCTTGTGGCTTAACCCATTTACAGGACACGGGGCTTGCCCCTCGAGTCCATTCGGCTACTGCTACATCTTGATCTCCCGCAGCACCTTCATCTTCATCTGCCTCAACCGGACCACCGCACGCTTGAATTTATCCCGGTAAACATCCGGGTGGCGCCGTTCATATGCCGACAGCCTTCGCACCATGTGCGCCGGTGAAGGGTAGTCTCGCTTGGGAGGCCACGTCCTTTGATCGATGATGAGAGACCCACCACCGCCAACTCGATCGCTTCTTTTTCACTTACATGAACCGAATAGCATCGGTTCCTAACGGTCCCGAAGCGGCTGGACGTATTCCGCCACTGTTTCCCGCGCTTCGTCGTACTTGTGCTAGATCGGCAATGCCAGCCTCGGAAGCCTCTCGAGTGATACCGCACGTGGAACTGTTCTTCCAACCGCTTCCAAGTCCGGATTGAGTTTGGTGGCAGCGATGTGTACCACCCGAAAGCCGATCTCGTGAGGGATCGTGCGAAGAACCTCACACGCAGCTCGTCCGATGCTGAGATCGTGCCCAGCTGTGTGCCAAATATCGGCTCACATGCTCGATGGAGCTGGAACCATCCGATCCATTAAACTTGGTGAAATCGAGGAGCCGATATTTGGGTGGTAGCGGGATCAACTCGTACTCATTGGGGTACGGCTTGGAATAGCCGATTGTCCTCCTTTTCGGCATCATGCCGAACCGGTCTTTCGAATTGTACAAATCTGATCCGCGGTGATGGCTGCAGGCGTCGAACCCTGAAGATTCGCCGGGGTGGCATACTTAGCCAGCCATGCTTGCTTTTCCAGCTCTGAGCCAACTGCAGGAGCTGAGCTCTGGAGGTTTGTCGGAGTGGCGTACTTAGCTAGCCACGTCTGCTTCTCAAGATCTGTTCCCGACGTTCCTCCCGCTGTTCCAGAAGTCCCTGCTGTTGCAGCCTGGTTCGAGAGTGCCCAGTTACTGCAGTCTGGCACGTATGCGCACGTGTATCCGTGGGGGATCTCCTTGGGTGCCTCATGTAAGAATTGGTAGTCACTAGGGTCACCACCAATCTTGTAGACGACGTATGCCGATGAACTCGGCACTTCTGGTGCTGCCAACGCGAACGGCAGCGGTGGACGGGACTGGAGTGGCATCTCTCCTTGGTAAGTCCCCAGAGCTGGTCCTGACGGAGAATACTGATGGCTCATGATTTCCTGGATCACGCGCAAAGCGACACGCTCCAAAGTGTTCACCAGGCTCTCAGAATGGCGGTGCAGCGAATGAGCCACCATGAAGTTGATCTCCTGACGCAGCGACCTGGTGCGTTCTTCTGACGGGGTGGACAGGTCCACTCCATCGAGCGCGCCCAGGTGAGAACCCTTTCCACCTGATGCCATGTGAGCGGGTTCCGTGAAAAGAGCCGATGAGGTCGGCTTCGAGGACCGCTTTGATCTCGTCATGCTTCTTCTTGAGCTCCTCGGCCGGATCCTCGTACTTGACCGGAGTGCCTTCCGCCATCTCGGATGTAGATGGCGATGCGGTTGATGTCGAAGATTGTCCCACCGGGCGTGCCGGAATGTGTTGCGGTCGAAACCCACCGGCGGGCAGCGACGGGCAACACCGTAGAGCCGGGAATCTCCCGAGACCGCGGCTGGCCCAGTCCCTCCGAGCGACGGCCCGCAAAGCCTTCGGCACGCACGTCCGATGCTGATGCAAGGGCGTTCCACCTGACCTATACCTGGTCGGAAGGTGTTGGATGATGCCTCGCTTAGTTTCCTGCATGGCATACACGTAAACGTTAAATACGAGCCTCGATCGGCTCTCGGGTTGTCCCGTGAATCGGCTCAAAGAGCCGATCCACCCATGATGCGTACGAGGTGTACGATCGGATGGTGGTCCTGCTTGATCAAGATAAAGCTAAAGCGACCTACTACGATTTGGGGTTTTCACCGCATAATCGGAACATCCTACTCGTGATCGAGCCCGGCGGCCACGCACGGTGATCGTAAACCGACCCTAGACAAGGCCTAAAAACCAACACGAAGTTGATCCTCGGAACATCCTGTCTAGGGCTAGCAAACTACACCCTACGCGCCATCTGGATCCTTCGACCCGTTTGTAAGGCCTAACGATGCAGATATTAAACTAATCCTTGAAGAACAAGGAGCAATCATAACGGATCGGATCTACTAAACAATGATCAAGCGGGGTGCCGCCCTTACACCCAAGATAGACGTAAGGGCGGCTAGATGCCTAAGGGTTGCACGACGATAGCATATGATATGATGAACAATGCTAACCCTAAAGCATCTATGATAACTACGTTGCTCGCCATCAAAAAGGCTTCAGTACGAGCAACGCACAGACGACGAATAAACGTGTGCTGCCTAGATCGCAAGATGCGATCTAGGCAGCATGGTGCTTACCCGGAAGAAACCCTCGAGACGGGGAGTTGGCGATGCGCCTAGATTGGTTTGTGGTGAACGTGATTGTTGTTTATTTCATAAACCCTAGATACATATTTATAGTCCGGGGACTTTCTAATTCAGGCGTGCACCTAACCGTGCACGGGTTAAACTCTAACTTCTAAACGACACGTATCCTACTATGTTACAGATACACGGGCAAACTAGCCCAAACTTGGTATGGAAGGCCGATTCATGTATTTCTTCTACGTATATTCTTCAAGCCCATCTTCAATCGCGGCCCACCTCTGATCCGGTCAAATTCTGGTGATAACAATATTAAGTGGACAAACTATAAATATAGAAAAATTGAAGTACGCTATTGTTCATAGTAGGTGGCTTATATAGTTTAGTTCAGCTAGTGCTTGTGAAGAGATCATTAATAAATAGAGACTTGAAAATTTTCGGATGAGTATGGGCCTAATGAAGACTACAACCTGAGAATCCAGGCAAACAAAAACAAAATATATCTCTGACCTCGCATAGAAGATGATGAAAGAGCAAGGGAAATTACCTGCAGAAATTTAATTCGGTTCACGAGTGACAATACCTACTATCGATGCCTAAGAGTAGGTCTTACCAGCTTGCCTAATAAGAGTAGTTTAATACCGGCTTACTTGTACAAGCTTATACATAAGAATGAGTATGCTACCTTCTTGATTATTATCATAAGAAAGATATTTGGTCATCCGAAACTTGGGCTCGAGGGTGAGTAAGATATGGGGACTCGGATCTGGTATATGCTTCATTCCAGCTTTCCTTGCTATTCCTATTGGAATTTCGATCTCTTGGCAACAGGTTTCGCTTCTGATGAAGACAAATTGAACAAGCTACTTCTCAAACCAAGTCCAGGTGGGTAGTTAGAGAAGGGAATTCCAGTTCTGATTCTAGTCTTGTTCAGTTCAGTTCAAGATGGGAATTACATTCTCTGTGGTATGATTTATAGACCAGCAGTGAAACCAATTCTTGCCCTATGGATGAAGGCCCGAGTTTACGAGTAGAACTCGGAAAGACCAATCGAAAAGAAAGAACATCCACAGAAACTCATATAAACTTATTGTGTGAAAATACATTTCAAAATATCAAAAAAATCTGAAATAAAATTTCTGATGGACTACTCTCCAAACCACTGCAACTGTTATATTTTATTTTTATTGGCAGTTGGCCTCAATGCAATAGCAGTAAACTTTGCCATCATTAAGCCAACTTAATTATTCCTTAAACGTCTGATATGAGAAACTTGGTTTCAACCCAAATGGATATTAGGTAGTTATATACCGATGGGTTAATAGCATATCAGATGAGAGGGCCTTGTCCCATCAAAAAGACATGCAAGTGCCTTGTTTGTAATGCTAAATCTTCTATGTTATTTAACAACTTAACATTCATACTACTGATATGTTGGAGAAAATCAAGCTCATCCAATCGGAATGTTAAAACTTGCATTGAATTTCTGAAATGAGTTATAGATAATAGTAAAGAAAAGTGTCATTTCCTCCTTAAACATGAGCCTGCATCGATATAAGTTTGGATCGATCCCTTTGAAGATGAAGTCATTTCTAGTTTTCCAAATAGACCAGGAAATTAGCATTATAATCTCCATGAAGAATGGTTGTTGTATTGTGATTTCAGACTTTGAATCATCTCCTGGACAAAGCCATTTCCAGTCATAACTGATGGTGCTCATCCAGGGCATAGATATTGCCAGCAGCAAACTGCAAAGGGGCAAGAGAACAGCAGATGGTCTCTTGATTCTAGAACAAATTCATCACACATTATGCATGTGTAGTGAGGCATAAAAAAATTCTTCCTTTGCAACATAGCGTGTATTCAATCTGTTATGGAGTAAAAGCTAGAAATAAACTTTGTGCTTATCCTGATAGAAGCTTTTCCAGATCCATGAGATGGTAGGCATTACAGTCCCTTGTTGCATCAAAATCTTGTATATGGAAGAAACCTTATATCCAGGAGCAACATTAGTGATTGTCCATTTATCCTTCTCATCTGACAGATGTGTGCCTTGCATGAGAGTGAGGAACTGATGATATTAATTCATAGCTTCTACTGACAGAGGCCAATGGAAGAGGGAGGCTACATCAACGTATTGTTGTAAGAACATCCTGAACATATTGTGGGATATCCTTGGCGAAGGTGAAGAGGAAAGGCCATTTGGTTGAAAGGATCTCTAGATCCCATTTATTTGTCCAAAAAAGAACAGTTGCACCATTGTTGATCCAACAAGATGCCATGATCGTGTATGTATCAAGTGACTTGAGGCAATCTCTCCACCAGAAGGAAATGTCTCTCTGCCGAAGAGGTGGCAAAGAATGCTGATAATAAGATTTCCATACCAAATTCACCCAAGGAATATTTTCCTGATTATAAAACTTGTGTGTATGTTTCATCAGCAGACAGTCATTCTGAACTGACAACTTGAGTACTCCTAATCCCCCTAGTCCTTCGGCCGACAAATCATGTCCCAAGAAGCTAGTGGTGGAGTTTTACTATCCAGATCATTGTTTCTCCATAAAGAGTGTATTCTATACTTGTCACACTCATCCAGGACCCATTGGTAAATTTTGAGTGTACTCATACAAAAAAATTGGGAGGGATGAAAGGACTGAGTTTACAAGCCTTAACTTGCTTCCATAATTTAAGTACATAGCACATGAGGGCAACCTTCTTTGGATACACATTATGAGTGGCATAAAGTATTCCTTCATTGGCTTGGTATTACTCAGGGGCAGTCCTAGATATATAAATGGGCGGTTGCCAAGCTGACAGTTGAGAGCAGAGGTATAAATACTTACTCTATCATCAGGGATATTGATAGGAATCAAATTTGATTTATCATAGTTCACCTTAAGCCCATTTGCTGCACCAAATCTCTGTAATAACTCTTTTAAGTGCAGTAATTTCTGAATATCTGCTTGCATGATGACAAGAGTATCATCTGCATACTGGACTATTGGAAAGTCTGAGGAACACTGAAGGGAAAGTGGCTTATGTATATTTCCATCCCTCATAGCATGGTTCACCATAGAATGCAATGCGTCAGCAGCAATCACAAAAAGTAAGGGGAGAGTGAGTCCCCTTGCTGTGCCCCTCTCCTATACTTAAAAATAGATCCTGGAACTCCATTCAACAGAACTGAGGAAGTAGCAGAAGCTAGAATTTGCTTAATCCAGGAGAACCACTTCTGTCCAAATCCCTTTTGATGCAATACACCAAGAATGAAAGAGTGATCTAGTTTGTCAAAGGCTTTCTCAAAATCCAATTTTAGAAGCATTGTCTCTTTTATGTTCTTGTGACAGAGATGAATATATTCATATGACCAAGCTAAGCAATCCTGTATAGTCCTGCTCTTAATGAATCCATATTGATTTTCATGGATGAGTTGCATGCTGATAGTCTGTAATATGTTGGCTAAAAGCTTTGTGATAAGCTTCAGAGTACAATTTAGTAGAGAGATGGGCATGTAATCAAGAATAGTAGCTGCATCATTGATACGTCTCAAACGTATCTATAATTTCTTATGTTCCATGCTACTTTTATGATGATACTCACATGTTTTATACACATTATATGTCATTATTATGCATTTTCCGGCACTAACCTATTGACGAGATGCCGAAGAGCCGATTCTTCGTTTTCTGCTGTTTTTTGGTTTCAGAAATCCTAGTAAGGAAATATTCTCGGAATTGGACGAAATCAACGCCCAGGGTCCTATTTTTGCCCGAAGCTTCCAGAAGACCGGAGGGCTGACGAAGTGGGGCCACGGGGCGCCGCCACACTAGGGCGGCGCAGCCTAGAGGGGGCCCGCGTGGCCCTAGCGTGTGGGGCCCCCGTGACTCTCCCGACTCCGCCCTTCCGCCTACTTAAAGCCTCCGTCGCGAAACCCCTAGTACCGAGAGCCACGATACGGAAAACCTTCCAGAGACGCCGCCGCCGCCAATCCCATCTCGGGGGATTCAGGAGATCGCCTCCGGCACCCTGCCGGAGAGGGGAATCATCTCCCGGAGGTCTCTTCATCGCCATGATCGCCTCCGGATCGATATGTGAGTAGTTCACCCCTGGACTATGGGTCCATAGGAGTAGCTAGATGGTCGTCTTCTCCCCATTGTGCTATCATGTTAGATCTTGTGAGCTGTCTATCATGATCAAGATCATCTATTTGTAATCCTACATGTTGTGTTTATTGGGATTCGATGAATATTGAATACTATGTCAAGTTGATTATCAATCTATCATATATGTTATTTATGTTCTTGCATGCTCTCCGTTGCTAGTAGAGGCTCTGGCGAAGTTGATACTTGTGACTCCAAGAGGGGGTATTTATGCTCGATAGTGGGTTCATGCCTCCATTAAATCTGGGACGATGTGACGAAAGTTCTAAGGTTGTGGATGTCTTGTTGCCACTAGGGATAAAACATCGATGCTTTGTCTAAGGATATTTGTGTTGATTACATTACGCACCATACTTAATGCAATTCTCTGTTGTTTACAACTTAATACTGGAGGGGTTCGGATGATAACCTCGAAGGTGGACTTTTTAGGCATAGATGCATGCTTGGATAGCGGTCTATGTACTTTGTCGTAATGCCCCGATTGAATCTCATAGTACTCATCATGATATATGTATGTGCATTGTTATGCCTTCTTTATTTGTCAATTGCCCAACTGTAATTTGTTCACCCAACATCTCGCTATCTTATGGGAGAGACACCGCTAGTGAACTGTGGACCCCGGTCCTATTCTTTACATCCGAAATACAAACTGCTGCAATTGTTCTTTACTTGTTCTTCGCAAACAACCATCATCATCCACACTATACATCTAATCCTTTGTTTACAGCAAGCCGGTGAGATTGACAACCTCACTCGTTACGTTGGGGCGAAGTTCCGTGATTGTGTTGTGCAGGTTCCACGTTGGCGCCGGAATCCCCGGTGTTGCGCCGCACTACACTCCGCCACCAACAACCTTCAACGTGCTTCTTGGCTCCTACTGGTTCGATAACCTTGGTTTCTTACTGAGGGAAAACTTGCTACTGTGCGCATCACACCTTCCTCTTGGGGTTCCCAACGGACGTGTCATCTGCACGCATCAAGCACTTTTTCTGGCGTCGTTGCCGGGGAGATCAAGACACGCTGCAAGGGGAGTCTCCACTTCCAATCTCTTTACTTTGTTTTTGTCTTGCTTTACTTTATTTTATTTACTACTTTGTTTGCTGCACTTAAACAAAACACAAAAAAATTAGTTGCTAGTTTTACTTTATTTACTGTCTTGTTCTCCATATCAAAAATACAAAAAAATTAGTTACTTGCATTTACTTTATTTAGTTTGCTTTATTTACTACTGCTAAAATGGGTACTGTTGAGAATACTAAGTTGTGTGTCACTAGCACAAATAATAATGATTTCCTATGCACACCTATTGCTCCACCTGCTACTATAGCAGAATTCTTTGAAATTAAACCTGCTTTACTGAATCTTGTTATGAGAGAGCAATTTTCTGGTGTTAGTTCTGATGATGCTCGCTGCCCATCTTAATAATTTTGTTGAACTATGTGAAATGCAAAAGTATAAGGATGTAGATGGTGACATTATAAAATTAAAATTGTTTCCTTTCTCCTTAAGAGGAAGAGCTAAAGATTGGTTGCTATCTCTGCCTAGAAATAGTATTGATTCTTGGACTAAATGTAAGGATGCTTTTATTGGTAGATATTATCCTCCCGCTAAAATTATATCTTTGAGAAGTAGCATAATGAATTTCAAGCAATTAGATAATGAACATGTTGCTCAAGCATGGGAGAGAATGAAATCTTTGGTAAAGAATTGCCCAACCCATGGACTGACTACTTGGATGATCATCCAAACCTTTTATGCGGGATTGAATTTTTCTTCGCGGAACCTATTGGATTCAGCTGCTGGAGGTACCTTTATGTCCATCACTTTGGGGGCGGCAACAAAGCTTCTTGATGATATGATGACAAATTACTCTGAATGGCACACGGAAAGAGCTCCACAAGGTAAGAAGGTAAATTATGTTGAAGAAACCTCTTCCTTGAGTGATAAGATTGATGCTATTATGTCTATGCTTGTGAATGGTAGATCTAATGTTGATCCTAATAATGTTCCCTTAGCTTAATTGGTTGCCCAAGAAGAACATGTTGATGTGAACTTCATTAAAAATAATAATTTCAACAACAATGCTTATAGGAATAATTCTGGTAACAACTATAGGCCATATCCTGCTGCTAATGGTAATAGTTATGGTAATTCTTATGGGAATTCTTACAACAATAATAGGAGTGTACCCCCTGGTCTTGAAGCCATGCTTAAAGAATTTATTAGTACACAAACTGCTTTTAACAAATCTGTTGAGGAAAAGCTCGATAAAATTGATATTCTTGCTTCTAAGGTTGATAGACTTGCCTCTGATGTTGATCTTTTAAAATTGAAAGTTATGCCTAATAAGGACATTGATAATAAAATTGTTACTACAGCAAATGCCATCCAAGTTAGAATTAATGAGAATATTAGATTGATGGCTGAACTGCATGCTAGGTGGGAAAGAGAAGAAAATGAAAAACTAGCTAAAGAGAATAATGTAGCTAAAGTTTGGACTATTACCACCACTAGTAATGTTAATGATTCACACGTTGTTACACCTCCTACTATCAATGGTAAAATAATTGGTGTTGGCAATGTTACTACTCCTAGTGCAAAGTGTGCAAAATTGCCTGAAACTGCTAAAACTGCCGAAATTGATAAAACTGCTGAAATTTTTCAAAATATTGGGGATAATGATCCCATTGCTGTAGATCATAATGGTTTAGACTTTGATGATTGTCACATCTCTGAAGTTATAAAGTTTTTACAAAATCTTGCTAAAAGTCCCAATGCTAGTGCTATAAATTTGGCCTTTACAAAACATATTACAAATGCTCTCATAAAAGCTAGAGAGGAGAAACTAAAACTTGAGACTTCTATTCCTAGAAAGTTAGAAGATGGTTGGGAGCCTATCATTAAGATGAGGGTCAATGATTTTGATTGTAATGCTTTATGTGATCTTGGTGCAAGTATTTCGTTATGCCTAAGAAAATTTATGATATGCTTGACTTGCCACCATTGAAGAATTGTTATTTGGATGTTAATCTTGTTGATAATGCTATAAAGAAACCTTTGGGGAGGATTGATAATGTTCGTATTATGGTTAACAATAACCTTGTCCCCGTTGATTTTGTTGTCTTGGATATTGAATGCAATGCATCTTGTACCATTATATTGGGAAGACCTTTTCTTGAACTGTTGGTGCTACCATTGATATGAAGGAAGGTAATATTAAATATCAATTTCCTCTCAAGAAAGGTATGGAACACTTCCCTAGAAAGAGAATGAAGTTACCTTATGATTCTATTATTAGAACAAACTATGATGTCGATGCTTCGTCTCTTGATGTTACTTGATACACACTTTCTGCGCCTAGCTGAAAGGCGTTAAAGAAAAGCGCTTATGGGAGACAACCCATTATTTTACTTCTGCACTTTATTTTATATTTGAGTCTTGGAAGTTGTTTACTACTGTAGCAACCTCTCCTTATCTTTATTTTAATGCATTGTTGTGCCAAGTAAAGTCTTTGATAGTAAAGCCAATACTAGATTTGGATTACTGCGCAGGAACAGATTTCTTGCTGTCACGAATTTGGGGAGTAGTCTCTGTAGAAAAA
This sequence comes from Lolium rigidum, assembly GCF_022539505.1. Taxonomy (NCBI): domain Eukaryota; kingdom Viridiplantae; phylum Streptophyta; class Magnoliopsida; order Poales; family Poaceae; genus Lolium; species Lolium rigidum. The sequence goes on from NC_061508.1 coordinate 20,126,799, forward strand.
TTAAAAAAATCTGCCAATTTACGTGCGTGATCCTCAGATATGTACGCAACTTTCATTCAATTTGGGCATTTTCATCTGAGCAAGTCTGGTGCCACTTTAAAATTCGTCTTTACGAACTGTTCTGTTTTGATAGATTCTGCCTTTTATTTCGCATTGCCTGTTTTGCTATGTTAGATGGATTTCTTTGTTCCATTAACTTTCAGTAGCTTTGTGCAATGTCCAGAAGTGTTAAGAATGATTATGTCACCTCTGAATATATGAATTATGCACTGACCCTCTAATGAGTTTGTTTCGAGTTTGGTGTGGAGGAAGTTTTCAAGGGTCAAGAGAGGAGGATGATACAATATGATCAAGAAGAGTGAAAAGTCAAAGCTTGGGGATGCCCCCGTGGTTCATCCCTGCATATTTTAAGAAGACTCAAGCGTCTAAGCTTGGGGATGCCCAAGGCATCCCTTCTTCATCGACAACTTATCAGGTTCCTCTAGTGAAACTATATTTTTATTCCATCACATCTTATGTGCTTTACTTGGAGCGTTTGTTTGTTTTTATTTTTGTTTTTGTTTGAATAAATCGGATCCTAGCATTCTTTGTTTGGGAGAGAGACACGCTCCACTGTTGCGTACGAACACATGTGTTCTTAGCTTCATCTTTAATGTTCATTGCGAAAGTTGAACTACTTCATTCATTGTTATATGGTTGGAAACGGAAAATGCCGCATGTGGTAAATGGTTTAATGTCTTGAATAATGTGATACTTGGCAATTGTTGTGCTCATATAGATCTTGTTTAAGCTCTTGCATCATGTACCTTGTACTCATTAATGAATAACTACATAGATCTTGTTAAAATTTGGTTTGCATGATTGATCTCTAGAGTCTAGATATTTTCTGGTTGAGGTGTTTGAACAACAATGAGACAATGTAAAGTCTTATAATAGCTACAATATGTTCATATGTGAGCTTTGCTGCACCTTTTATACTTGAGTTTGCTTCAAACAACCTTGCTAGCTTAGCCTTGTATTGAGAGGAATTCTTCTCGTGCATCCAAATCCTTGAGCCAAATACTATGCCATTTGTGTCCACCATACCTACCTACTACATGGTATTTCTCCGCCATTCCAAAGTAAATTACTTGAGTGCTACCTTTAAAATTTCTATTCTTTACCTTTGCAATATATAGCTCATGGGATAAAATAGCTTAAAAACTATCGTGGTGAAGAATATGTACTTATGTGTCTTTGTCGTCGTGGTGAACAGACAGATGCCATAAGATGGCTTAACTTGGGGCCGAATGGACGCTAGAGGATTCGGGGGAGGGTTTGTGATTAGATGGGATGAACTTCCGGATGGTTTCCTCAAGAACTTAGCCAAGGCTAGAGGTTGAAGAAGAAAGACATAAGGAAGAACTCGCTCTAGATCATCTTCTATATTGATCTCCACAGGTTACAAGTTTCTCAGTACAAGTGTTCGTCTCTGCATATATCTCTTCGTCCGTGCCCGTGAAGAGGGCTGCCCCCTCTCCTTATATAGGGGAGAGGGTGGCTTACAGGGCAAGAAACCCTAATGGCATCTTTGACTAGACAAACTACTTTACAAAGCTACTTTAATCATAGATGACACCGGGGTCTTCTTTAATCGGGGATGCCGACGTCCTCCGGCTTCTTTCATCGTCATCCTCCTCTTTATCGTCAGCCCTTCGTTTAAAGCTACTTTGCTTAGCTCATCTTTGTCTTCTAGCTCGGAGAGAATCTTTGACCAGTCCCGCCGACTTGCTCTTCTTTCCGGTAGCCCGGTGTCTTCTTTACCCGGTTCCGGCATACCCCTCTTAGGGATACCGGCTTAGCCTCACTTAGCCAACTTCTTATCTTTGTGCTCCGGTACGAACATTAAACCGGTATCTTGATGGCTCAAACCATCCGGTTTGGCATGCCTTTGGCATACCGGGGGTCATCCCCCCAACATTAGTCCCCGAAGCTGGTATAGTCTGGCGGATTCTATCCAACAGACCATGCCAGGTTCACACGTCTTTGGATACCGGTTTAATCTATCCGGCGCTGAGCTTAGATCCGGCATCTTTGCTCGGACTCACGTTATTTCTCTCAGCAAGGCATTTTCCGGTATCATATCCTCCGGCATCTTAGTCATTAACTCTTTCCTCAGCGAAGTCGAGAATTTCTCGGTATCGTGCCCGTCGCGTGACATGCGCACCGTGTCCGACGCGCCGATGTCAGGAGTCACTTCCCTTCGGCTTCTGCGCCAGCATTTATGGCGCCACACCGGATCCTCGCAGCCGTTCCGGATCTGTATGGCCTCCCTGTGGCATGTTGATTTCCGCGCGTGTATCTGCACGCCACGTGGCGGCCCATGAGGCGAACCGCCGTGGCCCGACGGTTTTCGGCCCACTATCCCCTCTCTCTATATAAGGGCGGAGCGGTTCCTCCTCATCTTCTTCTTCGCATTCCCCAGTTCTTCGCGCACAGTGCCCTTGCTCTCTGCGCCTCCGCCGCTCCGTTCGCCGTTCGAGCTCCGCCGCCCGACGAACCTCCGCTATGCGCCGCGCCGGACGCCGCTGAACTTCATCGCGTGAAGAACCTCTGCTGTGCTCCTATCGCAGTCGCTGCATCGGTGCTTCCTCAAGCTTTTCTCCACCTCACCGTCGGCGGACCTCCTCGCCAACCGCAAGCTCACCATTTCACCGGCGAGCCACTTCTTCTGCGACTCTGCCGCCTCAGGTTAGGCCCGATACATCTTTACCTCTTCTCCCTTAGTTTTCCAGATCTTGGGCCGGTAGAGTATTTATCCCCTCTTTATTTTGCTTTTTCTCTTACTCGTAGATCTTCACGCGAGGGTCTGTTTGGGGGAAACTATTTTTTGGTAGATTCCGGCGTCGTCCAGATCTATATGTCTAGCGAAGAATCCCTTCTTGCCTCCTCTTCTAGTAGTCAAGGCAGTAGCACTTCCGACGGGCTAACTGAAGATCTCGCCCGGATGGAAATGGAATCCAGCAAGGATCAAGAGGTCGGCACCTCCAGCCGGGCCCCCGGAAAGGATCTTTCCGGTATCACACGCGGAGCCTGGAGAGGTTCCGACGTGACTCAACACGAGATCGACTGGCTTTACCGGTCCAGGAGAATACCGGAAGGAGTCTCCTGCCGGCTTCCTCGTGACGAGATCGAACCGGTGCTTGAACCTGGTGAGGTCGTTGTTTTCCTTGCTCACTTTGAGCGTGGCTTCGGCCTTCCTGCCTCCGATTTCTTCCGCCAATTCCTCGATTTTTATCGACTCCAGCCTCACCACCTTCCCGGCAATGCCGTTTTTTATCTTTCTTGTTTTGTGGCCTTCATGGAAGGCTACATCGGCATCCGTCCCGCTCGTGAGACGTTTGCCCGCTTCTTTTCTCTCCGGATCAACTCGGTCCAGGGCAAGGACATTCCTAAGCCCAAACCCCCCGTACAGTGCGGGTCTTGTATCATCGGCTCCCGCCAAGGGAGCCCCTTTTTTAAGTTCAACGGCCTCGAGTCTTGCCGGTTGTGGTAGACGACGTTCTTCTACGTGAAGAACAAGAGCGCCACAGACCTCATTAATCTGCCGCCCTTCAACCCGGCGCCGCCCGCCAAGATCAACTGGAACTACAACCCTGGTACGGATCACATAGAGACGAACCGGGTGGTACGCTTCATGTTGAAGCTGATGAATGAGACCAACATTTGCTCCGACGATATTATCCGCACCTTCATCAGCCGCCGGGTGCTTCCCCTTAAGCGTCGCGTTCACAAGATGAGCGAGATGTACGGCCCTGGCGATCCCACCAAGATCACCGGCCTGCCCTTGAGCAAGGCGGATGAGGTCCTGAAGGCTAATCAAATATGCCAAACGGACATGCCGGTTGACTGGGAGTGGGGCTTTCTTCCTCTCAGCTCCACTAACCCTTCGACCCAAGAAGTAAGAAATTACGCAACTCGGGTCGTATTACCGGTAACTTTTATACTGCGGCTAACTGTTTTTCTTGTTTGTTTTCAGGCCAGGGACCGCTTCCCCCGCATTGACTCAGACCGGCGAGGCCCCTGCCAGAAGCGTGCTCTTGACAAGTTCGACCCGGACCCTTTCATTCATTGGCAGGACCTGAAGATGGGCCGGACTCCAGCCTCGCGCCTCGGCAAATCTCCACCGGAGCCAGTCGGTTCGTCTGACGACCTGACCTTGGATGAGGTAGCTCTTCTTTTTGATCTCTCATATTCTTCTGTTACCGACCTCCTTCTGTAGACATTCCCTCAGCTAGCCCCGAACCACAGGTCCACGAGCACGTGCCTCCCCCGCGAGCCGAGGCCGGGGATGAGTTCCTGAATAAGCTCATGCCCCGAGCAAGAAGGACGGGCGCCCGATGCTCGACGCCGGCCCTAGCCAAGCTCCTCCGCTAAACGCCCTCGGACGGAAGTCCTTGGGGGAAAGCAAGTGGGCACGAAGCGCTACAAGCATAAGCAGATGCCGGTTTCTTCCGGGTAAGTTCCTCGTTTCTCTTTTTTGCTTGTTTCATTCTTACCAAGTTTTTTCCGGTTGCTTTTTTCCAACCCTTTCTTTTTCTCTCTTTCAGCCCCGCGCTCAAGCTTGGCTCCAAGCCGGAGGGCTCTGCCGGCTCCGCAAGGACCTCAACTCCTCCTCCTCACTCAAGCCCGACACCATCTGGTGCCGGTAACACCTCAGCCTCCCCTCCGGGAGGCACCAAAAGTTCGGGGCGCGCGGCCCCTACACCTCCTGATCACCGCGCGGAGGAGGATCTCACCTCCCCTCCTGAGACCCAAGACACCGGCGCCAGCAACACCGGCGCCGACGACGAAACTGCCGGGCGGGCGGAACCTCTGGTTCCTCCTGGCCCGAAGAAGAAGAAGAAGAAGCAGCCAAGCTCTTCCCCCAGCAAGGCCGCGTCGGATACTTCCGCGCCGGCCTCTTCTGCACCGCACCCGGAAGCTCCTACCCTCGAGCCTACCGGGACTACTCCAACACCACCGCCAAGCCAAGGACCTCCCGCGGACAAACCAAAGCCGCCGCCGGCGACCCCCAAGATCACCCAGTTCCTCAAGCCGGGGGCTTCCCGGGGAAAGGCCGTGGAGGGCAGCGCCTCAGCCAGCTCGCAGTCTCTAGTGCTGCACGTCAGCCCTGCTGCTGCTGCGGTCCCAGAAAAACCTTCCGGCCTCCTGGGACGGATTGTTAAGCTGAAGCGCGAGGGCCGGGACCTGGGGCACCTTCTCCCCTATGCCCAAAAATGGAACGATGCGAATATCTCTGCATCCACCCGCGGCTTGGGGAAGGACCGCCTTCCAGCGCCAGACCCTGCTGGGCCCCGGTCCACTGAAGAACACTTCATGCGGCTCAAGCGCGCCGTGAGGGAGTTCGACAGTGCGTGGTACGACGCCACCAACAACGTGGTGGTAAGTTTCGCCAACCTTCTTGTAACTTGTTGTTGATGCCGGTTTCTTTCTTTCCGGATCTTGTCTATCCTCCCAGTCCCCGAGTTTCGTGTTGAGAGCATAGCTCTTAGCGCGAAACTTAACTAGAAACGCGCGAAACCGGCATAGCCAGTCCCCGAGTTTCGGGTTAAGATCTTTGCTCTTAGCGCGAAACTTAACTAGAAACGCGCGAAACCGGCATAGCCAGTCCCCGAGTTTCGGGTTAAGATCTTTGCTCTTAGCGCGAAACTTAACTAGAAACGCGCGAAACCGGCATAGCCAGTCCCCGAGTTTCGGGTTGATAACATGGTTCCTTTCTTTCTCACAATTATCTTCTTTTGGACAGAGCACCGCGGATGCCCGAAAGCAGCTCTTCGAGGAGTTTCTCTGGGAGCATCGGGACCTTGCCGAGGCCCACAGCCACTGCCAAGGTTTCTTTCCTTTCTTTTCCTCCGGCATCTTTTTACCGGAATGTTTTCTTCTTTAACACTTACGAATCTTTTGTTCAACAGTTGTTCCGGAAGCTACCCTTGAGACCCTCAAGGCCCAGATTGCCACTCTCCAAGGTGTCACTTTTTCTTTTCCGGTTAACTCGTTCTTTCCTCATTTTATCAACTGCCACTTTGCTAACGCTTTTCTTTCCGGTACTTAGGCGAAAAGGAGCAGCTCATCCGGCAGCATCAGGAGGACCTGAGCGCCCAGAAAACCAGCTACAAGGAGCTCAAGGAACAGGCTATGCAGGCCAGGCTCCAGCATGATCAAGATCTGAAGGACGCCAAGGCCGCAGCCGAGGCCGAGGCCGGCGGAGGTTGTGGATGATTCCACGAACTCCAACGCGGTGCTGATGACATATCTGGAGGAGGAGAGGAAGGCGCGGAAAGCGGCGGAGCACCACATTGAGGTCATGACCACTGATCATAAAGAATATGATCGGCTGGTTATGCAGATTGATGCGCTGGCTCTCCGTAAGCTCTTGCCTTGTCCCTTCTTTCGCTTATAAGCTTTTTCTTTTTGAAAATGCATCCGTGTTCCTTTTCCTTCCGACAGATTGTTTTCCGGCATCTTACGCTTGTGCTTTTCCCTTCTTCCTGTAGAACACTTCCCGGACTCTCAGGCGCACGCCGTGAAAAAGGTGATGGAGGATCGGGTGGCGCGGGAATTCCCCAACATGGACGCGCACTGGGACGGGTACGACTATCTGGTTGCCCTCTCCGCTCGAGTCCAACACATGCGCTCAGTGGACCGGACCCTTGTCGATCTACCAGATGCCGCCATCCAAATCTTCAAGGTGATGTGGCCTGAAGAAGCTATGCCAGCCAACATCACCCTCACCGCCAGCCGGCTAAAGGAGGCAGGGCGTCGGATTCGTGAGTGGCAGTGCTCCGCAGCTCGCGCTGGAGCTGACACCGCGCTGCGCTCCGCGTGCTCCTGGTACCTAGACTTGGATCTGGATGCACTCCAAGGCGTGCGCCAAGACGCTCCAACCGACGTGGACCCGGTTCTTACCGCGAAGCGGCAGGATCGGGCCTACCGGCTCGCTGAGTACGCCCAGGTCCGCACCTTCATCCCTCCCCCTCCTGATGTCAAGGACTACCTCAGCGATGGGGAAGAAGAAGAGGAAGGTGAAGATGAGGATGCCGAGGACGTGCTGCCGGATGCTCCCGAGGCCAACGCTGCTCCCCCTGAAGCCCCTGTTGCTTGAATACTGCTTGTTAACTGATTACCTATGATAGGCTTGCCCTGTTAAACTTCGAAACATTGCCCGTTAAATTCTACCCCGGTATGCCGGGGTCTATGATGTAAAACTTAATCTCTATTTTGGTTGTGGCACAACAGTTTATGCCGGTGTCTTGCACACCGGTAACTTATTAAGCTATGTTGGTTTGCTACTTAGCACTTTGCTTTTCGTTCCGATTTTTGTCTTGCACTGCAATGATTCCGAGATTGTTTCCGCATCCAATTCGATGCACACTTGGCTCTTTTGCGTTGGCTCTGCCTACCTTCTCTGGGCGTTTTTGGCGTATGAGCACAAAGTTCTTTTACCAAGCAAGCACTTTCTTGAACTTAGAAATAACTCCAAATTTTGCAAAAAACCAGTATCACTGGGGTTAGTCAAATTTTTCCGGATTGTTCTTTCCCGCTCTCCCTCTTCGCAGTTCATGTGCTTATCTCCTACCGGTTTATCTTGCTTGCCATGAAGCCGGGTTGCGGACGAACAGCGAGTCGAAGACTCCGGTAGGGTTTAGCACACTACTAAACCGGAAAGAAAAAACGTTCAATAAGCAACCGGTAAACTGAAAAAATAAACATGTTACATGCAACTTTAGTGGGGTAGTCCCCGAGACTCATTCGCGGTTCCGACATCTTTTATTCATAGCAAATAAGGTACAAAAAGGAACTTCTTACACCACAACTTCAAGAGTAGAAAGGACGCAACAAAGCTACATTCCATGGACGCTTGGTCTCCTCCCCGGACTTGTCCGCCTTTCCTTTCTTCCATTCATGTGCATCAATTAGGTAGTAGGCATCATTATGGAGAGCCTTGCTCACAATGAAAGGCCCTTCCCACGGAGGGGAAAGCTTGTGCCGGCCTTCAGTGCGCTGCACTAGTCGTAGCACTAGGTCTCCTTCCCGGAACACCCTCGAGTTAACCTTCCGGCTGTGATAGCGTCTGAGGTTTTGCTGGTAAATGGCTGTTCTTGCCAAAGCTAGTTCTCTTGCTTCTTCTAGCAAGTCCACATCGTTTTCTCGGGCCTCCTTTACCTCTTCTTCGGTATAGAGTTGCACCCTTGGTGAATCATGGAGAATGTCGGTTGGTATGACCGCTTCTGCTCCATAAACCATAAAGAATGGAGTGTACCCGGTAGACCGGTTTGGAGTTGTTCTTATACTCCACAGCACTGATGGTAGCTCATCAAGCCAACACCCCGGCGACTTTTCCACCGCATCGATGAGCCTTGGTTTGATACCGGAAAGTACCAAAGCGTTTGTTCTTTCAACTTGGCCATTGCCTTGTGGGTGTGCGACTGAGCACAAATCCAACCGGATGTTGTTGTCCTCACAAAATCTTTTGAACTCACCTTGAGCAAAGTTTGTGCCATTGTCGGTGATAATGCTATGTGGGTAGCCATACCGCAGAATAACATCTTTTAAGAATTTCACCGCTGTGCGCCCATCACACTTTGCAATGGGTTTCACCTCTAGCCACTTGGTGAATTTATCCACCATAACCAAGATGTGGGTCATGTTTCCCCTTGCGGTTTTGAATGGGCCAACCATGTCTAGGCACCAAACGGAAAACGGACAAGTTAGCGGTATTGTTTTTAAGCCGGAGGCTGGGGTATGATTTTGCTTGGCGTACCTCTGGCACCCATTGCATTTTCTTACCAGATCCTCCGCGTTCTCCAAAGCCGTGGGCCAATAGAACCCATGCCAGAATACTTTTGCCACCAGCGCCCTTGACGAAGCGTGATGCCCACACTCCCCTCGGTGGATTTCCTCGAGCATTTCTTTTCCCTCTTCCGGTTTCACACATCTTTGGAGGACACCGGTAACACTTCTCTTGTACACCTCTCCATTGATGATGGTGTAAGCTTTGGACCTCCTCTGGATCCTTCTCGATTCATTTTCGTCAACCGGCAAAGTGCCGTTGATCAGGAATTCCTTAATAGGTTCAACCCATGATGGTGCCTCCCGAACAAAGAACACCGGTACGTCTATGTCCATGCTGTCCACCAACATTGTTTCTTCCGGTACAGGCGCAGCAGTTCCCGAGCTTACCGGTACAGTCCCCGGGTTTCCTTCGTCGATATCCATTGGTACAACATGCGATTCCGGTACAAAGATTGACTCTGACTCCGGACTCGGCTTGATTGATGGTACTCTTAAGTGTGCCAAGGCTATCCCGGGAGGAATTTCTTGCCTGGACGAGCCCAGCTTGGACAAAGCATCCGCGGCTTCATTTTCTGCACGCGGCACATGGTGAAACTCACACCCTTCGAAGAAGCCGGCAATCTTTTGCACGTGAAACCGGTATGAGGCCATGTTGGCATCTTTTGCGTCCCAATCTCCGGAACATTGTTGTACTACAAGATCTGAATCTCCATAGCAAATGATCCGGTGTGCACCGATTTCTTTTGCGACCTTAAGCCCATGGATCAAAGCCTCGTATTCAGCGACATTGTTTGATGCCCTGAAATGTACTTGTAAAACATACCGGAGATGATCTCCCTTTGGTGAGGTGAGCACCACACCGGCACCTAGACCTTCTTTGAGTTTGGATCCGTCAAAGTGCATCTTCCAGTATTCTATTCTTTGATCCGGGGGCTTGTACTCCATTTCCGCCCAATCGACCAAGAAATCAGCTAAAGCTTGTGATTTGATGGCATCTCTTCTTTCATACACCGGTACGTATGGTGATATTTGGATCGCCCACTTTGCAATCCTTCCGCTAGCATCTTTGTTGCACATGATATCGGAGATGGGTGCTTCACTCACCACCTTCATAGGGTGCTCCTCAAAGTAGTGCTTGAGCTTTGTGGCGGCCATGAACACGCCATAAGTCATTTTCTCGGAAGTGTGGGTAGTTTTGCTTTGAGAGGGAGAGCACCTCGCTCGGTGTAGTATACCGGCCTCTGGACGGTTTTTCCTTCCTCTTCTCTTTCTACTACCACAACAACACTCACAACCCGGTTAGTTGCTGCTATGTACAGCAACATGGGCTCTCTTTCCAACGGCGAAGCTAGTATCGGCGCAGTGGCTAACATTGTTTTTAGCTCTTTAAATGCCGCGTCTGCCTGAGGGGTCCAGACGAACGTATCAGATTTTTTCATCAAAGCATAGAGTGGCAGGGCCTTTTCTCCTAACCTGCTTATGAACCGGCTCAGCGATGCTAAGCTTCCGGTAAACTTTTGTACGTCCTTAAGATCTCGCGGTATCGTCATTCTCTCGATTGCCCGGATCTTTACCGGATTGACCTCAATGCCCCGGCTTGATACGAGAAAACCAAGCAGTTTGCCGGCAGGGACACCGAAGGTACATTTTGCCGGATTAAGTTTCATCCAGAATCTTCTTAAGTTATCGAATGTTTGCCGGAGATCGTCGATTAAGGTTTCTTTTGCCTTAGTTTTTACCACGACATCGTCCACATAAACCTGCACATTCTTTCCGATTTGATCAAACAAACATTTTTGCATACGGCAGTGTACGTTGCACCGGCGTTGCGCAAACCAAAAGGCATAGTGACATAGCAATAAGCCCCGTGCGGGGTAATGAACGCAGTTTTTATTTGATCTTCCTTTTTCAAGGGGATTTGGTGGAAACCGGAATAAGCATCCAGGAAAGACAATAACTCACACCCAGCAGTGGAATCAATCACTTGATCGATCCGCGGTAAAGGAAAAGGGTCTTTTGGTTAAGCTTTGTTCAGATTGGTGTAGTCGATGCACATGCGCCACACCTTTGGAGCTTTTGCCTCCAGGTTCTCATCTTTTTTCTTCTCAACCAGCACCGGATTGGCTAGCCACTCTGTGTGCAGCACCTCCACGATAAAACGGGCAACCAACAGCTTTGTTACTTCTTCTCCAATGATTTTCCTCCTATCCTCAGCAAACCGGCGTAAGGGTTGTCGCACCGGCTTAGCATCCTTCCGGACATTCAAAGAGTGCTCAGCCAGCTCCCTCGGAAAACCTACCAAGTCCTCTGTTGACCAAGCAAAGATATTCCGATTCTCACGGAGGAAGCTGACGAGCACGCTTTCCTATGCCTCACTGAGGCCGGCACCGATACGAATGGTACGCTCAGGGAAAGCCGGGTCCAGCACGATGTCCTTTGTTTCCTTTGTCGGCTTGAACGCTGGAGCGCTCAAGCTTGCACTCACTGCCACTAGGCTCAATTGTGAAGACTGGGCCAGCGCAACCGCAGTTTGCATCCTCTTCTTTTCCTCTGCGATCACCAGCGATTCTGCCAGGTTTGATCCGGCAGAAGCAGTTTCCAGCGAGATCCTGTAATTTCCCACCACGGTTAAGGGTCCACGAGGTGCCGGCATCTTCATCTTGAGATACGCGGTGTGGGTCGAGGCCATGAAGGCCGCCAGTGCCGGTCTCCCCAGCAGTGCATGGTACGGACTATCTAAGTCCACCACCTCGAACTCAACGTTTTCAACCCGGCAATTGTCACGTCCTCCAAACGACACATCCACCCGGACTTTTCCAACCGGTGCGCAGGACAAACCCGGAACGATTCCGTGGAACGTTGTGCGAGTTGGCTGAAGCATGTTTTCTGTTATGCCCGGCGTATGCATGGTGTGCCGGTACATTATGTTTATGCTGCTCCCATTGTCTATCAGCACCTTGCTGAACTTGACGCGAGTCGTTGGCCCTTTCATGATTGGGTCCACCACGAGAGCGTAACCACCCGGGTTAGGCATAACCTTGGGGTGATCCTTGATCGACCATGAGATTTCCCGATCCGACCACTTGCATGTATTTTGGTATTGCCGGCATCACCGCGTTCACTTCCATGGAACGGCGATGTAGGCTCTGCCTGTCTGTGGCTCAGTGACGAACACGACACAGCACACGTCTGGGTCCTCATAAACATTCCGGCCCAAAGGTGCCGGTGGAGGTGGTTGGCCGTGGCCCTCTCCCACCTGATTGACTTGCTGATACTGTTGCCTGTTTGGCTGAGGCTGTACCGGTAAAGCATTTGCTCCGGTAAGCGGTGGTGGTGGTGGTAGTTGTTGCTGGCGTAGAATATCTTGTGGTGGTGGCAACATTGTGGTGCACCCTTGTGCTTGCGCATCTTTTACCGCCCCCTTTTGCATCAAGTACTTGGTCCAGGTACAATCTTTCGTCAAGTGGTTTGACGGATGGGCCGGATTTGGCGTGTGCCACCGGCAAGGTTGATCCATGGCGGCTTCCATGGTGTACTTAGCGGGTTCTTGCCAATTCTTTTTCTGGCCCCAGGGTTTCTTTTCGACCCACTGTTTCTTAGGACCCGCCCACGGCTGCGATCTGGTTCTCTCCCTCTGGCTGCCGCTGGCATCAGAGTTTTCTTGCACAGCAGCAACTTGCTGCGGACCGTATCTTCGATCCTGGAAATCTTCCCTCCTTTTGTTGTTCCGGTTGTCCCGGTATTGTTCCTGGCGCTGCTGAGGCGGGTTTGATTTTTCCGGCTCAGCCTGCACCGCCGGTTGCATTGGGTCTCCCAACGCATAGTTATCCGCCACACGTATCATCTCCGCCAAAGTTGTTGGCATGTTTCGCTGCAGCTTTTGCCACAAAGGCGAACCTCGCCGGCATCCCTGGATAAACCAAGCTATGACTTGTGCTTCTATCACTCCTTCACAAGAGTTTCTAGTGGAGTTCCACCGGGTCAGGTAATCCCGGTCTGTTTCTCGCGGCGCTGCACGCACAAAGCGAGCTGCTGAGGCCTGTTTGGCCTTCGGTAGGTGCTGCTGAAGTTACTCACAAAAGCTTCCTCAAAGTCCAACCAGCCGTTTATGCTTCCTACCGGCAAGTTGTTCAGCCAGATTCTTGCCGGTCCTACCAGAAACGTTGGCACGATTCTGACGGCCCAACGCCGGTTTCCCCCTCCGGCTACACAACCTCCGCCGCCAGCGACGTATACCGCGGTTACATAATCCTCGAGCCAGTCTTCCGGCTTAGTGGTGCCATCGTATGTTTTGGTGTCACGGGGCAACTGAAAGTTGCGTACCGGTGGCTGTTCTTTCATGATCCTTGGGCCAAAACACTTGGGACCCGGAGGACCCTCTGCCTCTATCATTTCAGAGAGGTACACTCTGTCCAGACGGTGCCTCGCATCCCGTTCTGGCAGGTGTCTTTCTCCCAGGCGCTCTCCCAAAGGGTTCCGGTAAGCGGTGAGTCTTGTCGAGTCAGCTTCATCGTAACGTTCCGGTACCGCGGCCCTTGCCTGCCGGTACCTTGGTGGAGGCATCTCCTCATCATCATACGCTGCCCTTGCAGCCGGATAGTTTTGCCCGGTTTCATATCTACCGGCATGATTGTTTCCGGCATAGCCTCCTTTGGCGTAGCCTCGATCTGCCCCTTGGCTCTTTCTACCGGCATCGTGTTGCCCGGCTTGTTGCTTTCCGGCAAGAACCGGATCGTACACAGTCATCTGATGTGCGTTCATATCTTTTTCTCTTCTTCTGTCCGGATGGGGGGACGAGGCCTGCCCATGGGACTTGCTTCCGGCATTCTTTGTTGAACGCGCGGATTTTGAGGCCGCAGCCTTGTTCAGCTTAGCCAGCTGCTCAGCATTCTGCTGCTCGATAGTTTCCAGCAGCTCTCTAACACGCTCTTGCTGTTTTGCCAGAGCATCTCCGGAAAGCGATTCACACAGCTCTACTGCAGCCTTAGCAGCTTTTATGGTTTTATCCGGGCTACTGTACTTAGGTTTCTCTACGATTCTATGCAGAGGTACTTTTGCCGGTAAGAACTTCCTTACGCAAATCCTGATCTAGATTGCGAGCCTTAAGCCGGTTCTCCGGTATCCTAGCAGCATGAGCGCTAACAGAAGCAAAGCCATGAGCAGCGTTGTACTCACGTAGGGTTAGGTTCAGCTCGCGCTGCGCCCGGACGATGTCGGCGCCGTTCGCGAGCAGCTTCTGGCGTTGTGCCTCCAGCTCCGCCTGAGCCGCTGCCGGGTCGATGTTCTGCGCGATGGGCGTTGCCAGCACGTTCATCGCCGCTTGGAGTGGTGTTGCCGGTGGTGCGGAAGATGCTCCCGCAGCGCCAGCGTCGCGCTCCAGTGGTGGCTTGGCCGCACGGGTCGAAGCCGCACGACCAGCACCTTCATCCACAGCCTCCTTGCCCGCGCCGGCCACGCCAGCCATCATCACCTCGACGCTGCCGGCGGCGCGGCCAGCACAGAGCCACCTTGGCGGGTCCGGTGCCACCGGCACCGGCGAGAGGCGCTGGCGCACAGGGACGGTGCCGAAGTAGACGCGGTGGCTGCCGAACTCGATGATGCGGCCGTTCTTGGGGAAGATGCCGCCGTTGGCGAAGCAGCCCGCGTTGTCGTTGATGAAGTCCATGGAGTAGAAGCGCTGAACGAGCACAGACACTGTCCGCTCGCCGGCGACCTCGAGGATGCCCGCCCGAATATGAACTCCAGCAAGCGCCACTTCATGCCCCACGGTGGGCGCCAACTGTCGTCGTGGTGAACAGACAGATGCCATAGGATGGCTTAACTTGGGGCCGAATGGACGCTAGAGGATTCGGGGGAGGGTTTGTGATTAGATGGGATGAACTTCCGGATGGTTTCCTCAAGAACTTAGCCAAGGCTAGAGGTTGAAGAAGAAAGACATAAGGAAGAACTCGCTCTAGATCATCTTCTATATTGATCTCCATAGGTTACAAGTTTCTCAGTACAAGTGTTCGTCTCTGCATATATCTCTTCGTCCGTGCCCGTGAAGAGGGCTGCCCCCTCTCCTTATATAGGGGAGAGGGTGGCTTACAGGGCAAGAAACCCTAATGGCATCTTTGACTAGACAAACTACTTTACAAAGCTACTTTAATCATAGATGACACCGGGGTCTTCTTTAATTAGGGATGCTGACGTCCTCCGGCTTCTTTCATCGTCATCCTCCTCTTTATCGTCAGCCCTTCGTTTAAAGCTACTTTGCTTAGCTCATCTTTGTCTTCTAGCACTGGAGAGAATCTTTGACCAGTCCGGCCGACTTGCTCTTCTTTCCGGTAGCCCGGTGTCTTCTTTACCCGGTTCCGGCATACCCCTCTTAGGGATACCGGCTTAGCCTCACTTAGCCAACTTCTTATCTTTGTGCTCCGGTACGAACATTAAACCGGTATCTTGATGGCTCAAACCATCCGGTTTGGCATGCCTTTGGCATACCGGGGGTCATCCCCCCAACAGTCTTGTTTTCTGGGGACGCCATCAACTCTTTTACCCTTGTTGAATATCATGTGAGTTGCTATGCATGTTCGTCTTGTCTGAAGTAAGGGCGGTTCTCACAATCAAATGGTTTGAGTATGCATACTGTTAGAGAAGAACATTGGGCCGCTAACTAAAGCCATGATTCATGGTGGAAGTTTCAGTTTGGACAATCAATCCTCAATCTCTTATGAGAATATTAACTATTGTTGAATGCTTATGCATTAAAGAGGAGTCCATTATCTGTTGTCTATGTTGTCCCGGTATGGATGTCTAAGTTGAGAATAATCAAAAGCGAGATATCCAATGCGAGCTTTCTCCTTAGACCTTTGTACAGGCGGCATAGAGGTACCCCTTTGTGACACTTGGTTGAAACATATGCAATGCAATGATAATCAGTGTTAACCCAAGCTAATTAGGACAAGGTGCGAGCACTATTAGTATACTATGCATGAGGCTTGCAACTTATAAGATGTATTATTCATAACTCATATGCTTTATTACTACCGTTGACAAAATTGTTTCTTGTTTTCAAAATAAAAAGCTCTAGCACAAATATAGTAATCAATGCTTCCCTCTGCGAAGGGCCTATTTTTTACTTTATTATTGAGTCAGTTTGCCTATTCTTTCTATCCCAGAAGCAAACACTTGTATCAACTGTGTGCATTGATTCTTACATGTTTACTTATTGCACTTGTTATATTGCTTTATGTTGACAATTATCCATGAGATATATATGTTGAAGTTGAAAGCAACCGCTGAAACTTTATCTTCCTTTGCGTTGCTTCAATGCTTTTACTTTGAATCTATTGCTTTATGAGTAACTCTTATGCAAGTCTTATTGATGCTTGTCTTGAAAGTATTATTCATGAAAAGTCTTTGCTATATGATTCATTTGTTTACTCATTATCTTCATCATTGCTTCGAATTGCTGCATTCATCTCATATGCTTTACAATAGTATGATCAGGATTATGATAGCATGTCACTTCAGAAATTATCTTTGTTATCGTTTACCTACTCGAGGGCGAGTAGGAACTAAGCTTGGGATGCTTGATACGTCTCAAACGTATCTATAATTTCTTATGTTCCATGCTACTTTTATGATGATACTCACATGTTTTATACACATTATATGTCATTATTATGCATTTTCCGGCACAAACCTATTGACGAGATGCCGAAGAGCCAGTTGCTGTTTTCTGCAGTTTTTGGTTTCAGAAATCCTAGTAAGGAAATATTCTCGGAATTGGACGAAATCAACGCCCAGGGTCCTATTTTTGCACGAAGCTTCCAGAAGACCGGAGGGCTGACGAAGTGGGGCCACGGGGCGCCGCCACACTAGGGCGGCGCGGCCTAGAGGGGGCCCGCGCGGCCCTAGTGTGTGGGGCCCCCGTGACTCTCCCGACTCCGCCCTTCCGCCTACTTAAAGCCTCCGTCGAGAAACCCCCAGTACCGAGAGCCACGATACGGAAAACCTTCCAGAGACGCCGCCGCCGCCAATCCCATCTCGGGGGATTCAGGAGATCGCCTCCGGCACCCTGCCGGAGAGTGGAATCATCTCCCGGAGGTCTCTTCATCGCCATGATCGCCTCCGGATCGATGTGTGAGTAGTTCACCCCTGGACTATGGGTCCATAGCAGTAGCTAGATGGTCGTCTTCTCCCCATTGTGCTATCATGTTAGATCTTGTGAGCTGCCTATCATGATCAAGATCATCTATTTGCAATCCTACATGTTGTGTTTGTTGGGATCCGATGAATATTGAATACTATGTCAAGTTGATTATCAATCTATCATATATGTTATTTATGCTCTTGCATGCTCTCCGTTGCTAGTAGAGGCTCTGGCCAAGTTGATACTTGTGACTCCAAGAGGGGGTATTTATGCTCGATAGTGGGTTCATGCCTCTATTAAATCTGGGACGATGTGACGGAAAGTTCTAAGGTTGTGGATGTGCTTGTTGCCACTAGGGATAAAACATCGATGCTTTGTCTAAGGATATTTGTGTTGATTACATTACGCACCATACTTAATGCAATTGTCTGTTGTTTACAACTTAATACTGGAGGGGGTTCGGATGATAACCTGAAGGTGGACTTTTTAGGCATAGATGCATGCTGGATAGCGATCTATGTACTTTGTCGTAATGCCCTGATTGAATCTCATAGTACTCATCATGATATATGTATGTGCATTGTTATGCCTTCTTTATTTGTCAATTGCCCAACTGTAATTTGTTCACCCAACATCTGCTATCTTATGGGAGAGACACCGCTAGTGAACTGTGGACCCCGGTCCTATTCTTTACATCTGAAATACAAACTGCTGCACTTGTTCTTTACTGTTCTTCGCAAACAACCATCATCATCCACACTATACATCTAATCCTTTGTTTACAGCAAGCCGGTGAGATTGACAACCTCACCGTTACGTTGGGACAAAGTTCTGTGATTGTGTTGTGCAGGTTCCACGTTGGCGCCGGAATCCCTGGTGTTGCGCCGCACTACACTCCGCCACCAACAACCTTCAACGTGCTTCTTGGCTCCTACTGGTTCGATAACCTTGGTTTCTTACTGAGGGAAAACTTGCTACTGTGCGCATCACACCTTCCTCTTGGGGTTCCCAACGGACGTGTCATCTGCACGCATCGATCATCCTTTTTGGGAACCGGTGTAATGAAACAACTGCTAATACTCTCTAGACAAAGAGATCCCTAATGGAATTGATTACGCAAATCATAAGATCATTTTTAATTATGGGCCAACATTTCTGCAGAACCTTTGCCGGCCGGTCGTTGTCGTGCGACCTCGCACGGCAAACACTTTGCCGGGCAAATAGGGTCCTTTGTCGTGCGATTTGTCGCACGGCAACGTGCAGTTTCCCGTAGTGAGGGGCGAATTGGCCACTCTAGCGGAGTCACCCTTGGCCCTGTTTGTTCCTCATGTGGGGCGCCTTTGGTAGCTTGCATGGTATTTGGCTCGTACTTGGGGGATGAAAATGGACCATTTGAATGTCCGGGCTTTCTTCATGTTGTGGCTTGATCATTATTCAAAGTACGCTTGGGCCTGGTTCCAGAGCTACTACCGAATCGTCCATTTCTTTGGAGCCTAGCCTATGATGTTGGGTTAAACACGTGGACAAAGAGCATGCGATGCCACGTTCCTACCGGAACACGCACCATAAAACTGTAATAACCCAGAACCTAGGATCATCGAAGGGTAGATTTAGAATTGGGATGTGCATTTCATCGCAAAACGAGGGAAATTTTTACGCATTATTTCAACTAAACGTAAGAGGGTCGAGGTTCTCTCTCAATTGCAATTAGGGTTAGGCAATGTGAGTTAAAAATTTCGACATGATCTCTTTTGAAACTTGTTTATTTGGGAGATGATTTTTGAATTGCCAAGTCATATTGAATTTAAAAACTAAAGAAGTAAAAGGTAAACAATATAGAAAATGAATTATGAATTCATAATTCAAATATATTTCATAATTCAAATATATTTCATAATTCAAATATATTTCATAATTCAAATACACATCATAATTCAAATCACTTTGAATTTCAAATTGCAATATAAATATACAAATAATTCATAAATAGATGATACAATTATAAATGAGCTCATAAGGAAAATTTGAGCTTTATTGATATATATACACACATATAATGTCTTTACAATATTCATCATACAAAAATTGGATGAATTATAAACAGAATAAAAAGAAGATTACATCAATTTGATCCTACACTAAAATCCTAAATTAATGTCTTGGAAGAATTGCTTCCTAGATCATTTCAATCCTTGAAACCTGCAAAATTAGAAAGAAGAATCTATACAGGGGGTTATATAAGAAAGAAACTAGATAGTGGTTAGAAACCAAGTCTCAGGGACACTTGTCCATGTCCAAAACCTGGACAGCACTAGGATAAGTTACAGCAGACCAAACCTGGACACACACAGGGGCTCAAGTTTCACCAAAGTGACCACACAGCTCATGGAGCTGCTGTGCAACCAACATCACAACAAGCACAGCTTAGTCACCAAGCCAAGCTAGGCTTGTGTGTCACAGCCAGAGAAGAACCAGCAGTGGTATAAAAGGGTAGAAACCCTAGAAGCAATGCACAGGTCGATCAGATAATCATTCACCAAGCAACTAGCAAGAAATAGTGCAGAGTTCATTCTGTTCTTGCTCAAGAACAGCACCAACAACCACTGAACCCATTTATCCATTCAAATTCACCAACCAGAACTCAACAGAAGACATGGGGACATAAACAAGATCATCAGGAGCTAGGAGGGGAAGGGCAAGTAACAAGATCATCAAGCAACTGCTCAATAGCAGTTGAGCTTAACCATCTAGGAGCCGGAACAAGGTATACTAAATACCTGGAGAGGATCCAGTGGATCCAATCCATCATTTATGCATGACAAAAGTCATGGGATGAGCAGATGCTCATGGGTGATCATCACTTGGTGGTTGACCAAGGATCACTGGCAGTAAAGAGAGCTACTAGAGCCGAAAACCATCCAGACACCATTTCTGTGCATATAAAGAAGAACAGATGCACAGAGGTGCACACAAGCAAACACACATGCACAGATAGGACCAGTAGAAGGTTTACAAGTAATAGCAGCTACTAAGAACCACCTAGTGAAACCCTAGTCACTAAACCATCAGAAAACCCTAGATTTCTTCACAGGATAGCATAATGGCTTTCATATCAATTATGATTCCCTATTATGCAAGCAAAGGTCAGTAGCCAACAAGATCTAGCCAACTGTGTGAGCAACCAAGCAGTAGCAATGCTACTGGTCAAACACAAAATCATCCAACTAACCAAGAATATAAGTCATCATCATCCAGAAATGGATTCGGACTTGGATTATTTCCAAATTGATCATAGAAATATCAAATCATGCATAGAAAGGCAAATAATCAACACTGCATAAGCAGATCATCAATAATTAATCCATCCAGGCATGAATATATAAGAAATCCATGCATGAATCATGCAATAGCATCACTATGAGGCAACAGCAGCATGCGCCATTGCATTCTAGCCACTGGATCAAGTCCAGTGAGCTATGGACATCAACAACAGCACACACAAAGAGACATAAGTATCATAAGCATGCATGAGTGACAGCAACAGCTAGTAATCCAACCATATAGCAATGAATTAACCAATAATTAGCCACTAGCATATAATTGCTCAAGTAGATCAAGCATACAACATAGCAGAGCATCACCGACAAGCAGTGATCCAAGGATTGGATCAACTCAAGCCTACACAGGGCATAGGTGAGCATCACTGACACCACAAGTGTCAGTAGTGCTAACCTAGGCCAACAACATGTTCAATGAGCATATGAACAAGTCAATGAGCATATGAACAAGCCAATAAGCATATGAACAAGTCCAGAGGGCATATGAACAAGGACCAGTAAGCAATTGCACAACATATAAGAATGAACACATAGGATGAGCACAACACAGTGAGCCAGTAGGCATAGGAATAGCATCAGGAGGCTTAGGCGTAGAGCACAGCAAGGATAGCATGCACAACAACATAGCAGCATAGTAAGAACATCAAGAACAACAACATGGAAACACGGTAGCCTAGCAGCATCATACGCAGCAGAGCCGTAGGCACAGATCAAGAAGTAGTAGAGGGTGTAAGGTAGAAGAAGAGGAAGAGAAGGAGTACCTGGTGAAGAACGAGGTGGCAGCCATGGCAGCATGGTGGCACGGCCAACGACGGCGGCGCCAGACCGCGGCCAAGCCGTGCCAGGCCACGCGCAGCACCAGAGAGGGCGGCGATCACCCATTGACATAGGCATCCCAGATGGGCCTGCCGAATAAGGTACCTGGGGATAAATGAAGGCCCACTACCAGAAGTCTATGAAGCTCGGAAGCCCAACAAACATTGATATGGAAAATAGATGTATTAGGAAGTCTTGTTGTAATATGAGGAAGACTCGTGTAAACCTTCCGAACATTGTAAACTTGTACGATACGAAAGCCTCGGCTCCACCTCCTATATAAAGGGGAGCCGAGGGAGAAAGAAAGGATCGAATCATTGTTAACATGCACCCTAGTTTTTCATAGTCGAGCACCTTTTCGGCTGAAACCTTCGAGATCTACTTGCCCTCTACTTTCCGTGAAACCCTAGTCTACAACTTGTAGGCATTGACAAGTTAATACCTTGTCAATTGGCGCCATCTGTGGGAATTGGAGGCGATAAGGAGCTGATCTCGATGGCATGTTCAACATCAATGACATCATCAGTAGCAAGCAACGCGATGGATGGAGGTAAACAGGTCAAACCTGATCTCGTCGATTTTGTTCCTAACCCTCCCGCCCGTTTGCATGCATATGCGATCTGGAGGAGTCGATGGAGATGACGTTCGGGAGTTTCCACTTCCGCGTCGGGAGAGAAGGATCGCATCGTCTGGCGGCACCGATTATTTCGGGACCGTTAGCGACCGATTCCGATTTCTCGGGATCATCATCATCAATCGAGTCAGGCGATGAAGAGGCTTCGCCACCAAGCTACATCAAGCCCGCCGCCTGAGGAGAACTCTCCGATCTGCTCGGCGACTTGTCTTTCGGGTCGTTCACGGATTTCGATCTGGACAGCGACTCGGAGAGCATCGACAGTTTCGACTTCATCGACAGATCTACTTCTATTCAGGAGGTCTTCGCCGATCGTTACAACGGTGTCACCGACCCTGAAGATGAAAACACAATGGCAAAATATCACCAAGTCTACGTGATTGGAGAAGCAAGCCAACAAGAAGATGAAGCGTCGGAAGCTTTCGATGATTTGGGCAAGCCATACATCGACCCTGCGAATCTCACCCGCAGAACAGGCCCCAAATATGTCGGCCCCACACCGCGAGAGAGGGTGCAGCTACCGCAAGCAGCATGGGATAGAGCTGGAAGAGCCATGAACGGCACAGAGCCGATGACTCCGTTAGAGGAATTGCAAGCATATCAATATAGACACGCTCGTGCCAGACGGGAGATAGAAAAAGAAAAAGTTATACTTGAGCAGAGAAAAGCTGCAGCCTCATCGTCGAGTAGGCGCAGAGCCAACCTGAGCCAACACTCAGGAACCTCGGGAGATAGTCACAGAGCGGCACGCGCGAGAGGAAGATCTCGGCTAGCTAATGTGCCTGAGCACGAAAGAGAGAACCTGATGCAAAACCTCGACATGTCCTTTATGTCGATAGATACAAGCGGGCACATCATCCCCAAAACACCGGAAGCAGGATATATGGTGACACATGCTTTCATATTAGCATCCTAGCCACCTGCAGGAGATCCCAGGGAAGCATTGTATAACATGGCCATGGCAGGAGTTGGAGTCATGGGGACAGCAATACAAGGAGCGAGTACACCACAACCCGAGAGCGCACCAAGGTAAAATAATCCTCTACCTACTTCGGCAGCGCGAGATCCTACTCGAGCGGGGGACGCAAGAGATACGACGATACAAGCACGGGTTGATAGAGCACGGCAGGAGATAAGAGAACGTCGGCACTCACCAGAAGTCGACGAAGAGGATATGTGTGGGCTCCCTTGTTTTACTCGACGAGTCCGTAAAACTCGGGTTCCTACTGGGTGTAAGTTACCCGATAATTACAAATAGTTCAATGGCTTGCAATACCCAGAGGATTGGCTGGTAGATTACCTGGAAACAGTGAAGTTAACAGGTGGAACTAGAGCAACCACCATGCAGAGCATCCAAGTTCACCTCAGCGGAGCCGCAAGATCGTGAATACAGAAATTACCAGAAGGATCCATCGATAGCTGGGAGACTTTTGAGGACTTGTTCGTGAAAAACCTCCGCTCAACGTGCAAGAAACCTGCATCAATAGAGGTGCTGAGGGCATGCAAGCAAAAATATGATGAACCAATGAGGATGTATATCCAGCGATGGAACATCATAAAAAAATCGGCAGAAAACATATCTGATGAAAGAGCAATCGATGCATTTGTCGCGGGGATCCGAAGAAGAGACTTAATCGAGGATTTGGGAAGGTCCAGGCCAAGAACAATAGAAGATCTCATGGAGATAGCGAATCACTGGGCGGATGGTGAAGATGTTGTTCATAATAAACGACACATATCACCCGAGGAAGATCGCAACAGCAACAACAACCAAAATAGGCGACGATACTCTCGTCAGTTCTCAGATTATGACGGTCCCAGCCAAGTGGCGGCTGGCTTCCGAGGAAACAGTGGAGGAAATCATCGGGATGATTACCAGAGAGGTGGCGAGCAGCATAATAATCATATAGATGCGCCAAGCTCGAGCAGACAAAATAATCGGCCAAGGTTCCTGAGGCCATACAATATATCACCTGAAGATCTTCTGAACGGGCCATGCCAGATGCACTTTTTCCTCGACAGCGAAGGGAAAAGACAATCGGGGCACCTTCAGAAGGACTACCGAACATTCCTAGCTCTGCATAGATATGCGGAGCACACAAATGCACAAGCAGTAAACAGGGGGCCAAGGAGTGAGGTCCACCAGCCACCACCCGCAATTACCAATGAAATCAACATCAGTTGCAGTTGGCGGCAGCCCCAACAAACAATGGTCCTTACATTGACACAACAAGAGCAGTGTTGATGATTCAGAAAGGAAGACCCTCAAACAGGACGCAAAAGGTAATTTCGCGACAGGTATACATGGCAGAGAAGATGCCTCCACCAACCATCGAGTACCTTAATTGGTCGGGACAGGACATAGGATTCACTCAAGCGGATCACCCACCTCAAGTTCCACGACCGGGACAATCAGCTATGATTTTACCGGCAGTGATCGCAGGATTCGAGGTCTCGGGTATATTCATAGATGGAGGGAGCAACTTGAACCTCATATACGCAGACACCTTGAGGAAGATGAATATCTCTCTGGAAAATCTAACACCAACAGATACGCGCTTTCATAGCATCAACCAAAGAAGCCGAATTATCCTTTGGGAAAGATAAACCTCGACGTACAATTTGGAACTCGAGAAAACTACAGAAGGGAGAAGTTGGAGTTTGAGGTTATCGACTTTCCATCACAGTATCACGCTATATTGGGTCGACCCGCGTATGCCAGATTCATGGCTGTACCGCATTACACATACTTGTTATGGAGGATTCCTGGTCCCAAAGGCCCAATCACGGTGAAGGGAAGTTTTGCCCTATCAGATAAATGTGACAAGGACTTTCATAAGCTTTCAGAAACCTTCGGGATGCATGATACGTCCAATTTGCATCACTATTTTATATCATAATTTGCTGTTATTCATTGATATATTTCATATTTGGATATAATACTTATGTTATTTCATCTATTTTGCATGTTTCATGATTATTGGAGGATCGCGCACCGGAGCCAGGATTCTGCTGGAAAAAGCATCGTCAGAACGCAATATTTCGGAAGATCAATAATTGACGGGAATTAAACGGAAACTCATATTTTTCCAGATGACGAAGGAAGCCAGAAGGGGGAGCTGAGGAGGGCCGCCATGGGCCCCCCTCACAGGCCGGCGCGGGCCATGCCTCGGCCGCGCCGCCCCGTGAGGAGGGGGCCCACAGCCCCTCTCGCCTCCTTTTCTTCGCGTACTCCTTCGTCCCGAAAACCTAAGCCGTAGGGGTACGTCGCAAAGAGTCACAGCCGCCTGCGCGGGGCGGAGAACACCGGAGAGAAAAGAGCTCTCCGGCGGGCAGGAATCCGCCGGGGAAATTCCCTCCCGGAGGGGGAAATCGACGCCATCGTCACCACCATCGAGCTGGACATCATCTCCATCACCATCACCATCATCTTCATAATCGTCACCGCCGTCTCCACCGCTGCACCTCGTCACCGCTGTAGCAATTTGGGTTTGATCTTGATTGTTTGATAGGGGAAACTCTCCCGGTGTTGATTTCTACTTGTTATTGATGCTATTGAGTGAAACCGTTGAACCAAGGTTTATGTTCAGATTGTTATTCATTATCATATCACCTCTGATCATGTTCCATATGATGTCTCGTGAGTAGTTTGTTTAGTTCTTGAGGACATGGGTGAAGTCTAAATGTTAGTAGTGAAGTATGGTTGAGTAATATTCAATGTTATGATATTTAAGTTGTGGTGTTATTCTTCTAGTGGTGTCGTGTGAACGTCGACTACATGACACTTCACCTTTATGGGCCTAGGGGAATGCATCTTGTACTCGTTTGCCAATTGCGGGGTTGCCGGAGTGACGAAACCCGAGCCCCCGTTGGTATATCGATGCGGGAGGGATCGCGAGGATCTCGCAGTTTAAGGCCGTGGTTAGATTTATCTTAATTACTTTCTTGTAGTTGCGGATGCTTGCAAGGGGTATAATCACAAGTATGTATTAGTCCTAGGAAGGGCGTTACATTAGCATAGGTTCACCCACACAACACTTACCAAAACAATGAAGATTAATTAGCCGTATGTAGCGAAAGCACTAGACTAAAATCCCGTGTGTCCTCGAGAACGTTTGGTCATTATAAGTAAACAAACCGGCTTGTCCTTTGTGCTAAAAAGGATTGGGCCACTCGCTGCAATTGTTACTCTCGCACTTTATTTACTCGTACTTTATTCATCCGTCACATCAAAACCCCACGAATACTTGTCCGTGAGCATTTACGGTGAATCCTTCATCGAAACTGCTTGTCAACACCTTCGCTCCTCGTTGGGATCGACATTCTTACTTATCGAAGATACTTGCGATACACCCCCTATACCTGTGGGTCATCAAGACTATTTTCACGGCGCCGTTGCGGGAGTGAAGCGCTATTGGTAAGTGGAATTGGTAAGGGAAATTTCTACTGTTTGTGCTGATTTTATTTTCTGCCTGCTGCTATAACTCATTATGGAGAGATCTTCTCTTGAGTGTTTATTTGGGAAATCTACTACTACTGCAAAGGTAGTGGATGAGGCGCCACGTAAGGAAGAAACACCATACAAAATACCTATGAAAATTATTGAACGTGTAGTGGGTAACCGTTATACAGGGGATGGAACTGTCCACCCTGGAGATCATTTACTATTCTTACATGAATTATGCGGTTTATTCAAGTGTGCGGGTATTGCTATGGATGAAGTGAGGAAGAAACTATTCTCTGTATCGTTGTCTGGTAAAGCGGCGCATTGGTATAAATTATTGGATAATGGGGATTCTCTTGAATGGAATGATATTGTGCCCCGGTTTTACTCTAAGTTCTATCCTCCAAGTGAGATTCACAAAGATCGGAATCGCATATATAATTTTTGGCCTCATGAAGGAGAAAGTATTGCCCAAGCTTGGGGGAGATTGAAGTCTTTAATGCTCAAATGCCCCATTCATGAGCTTCCTGGTAATATTATTATTGATAATTTCTATGCAAGACTTTCTTTTCAAGACAAGACCTTGCTGGATACTTCTTGTTCTGGATCATTTACACGCAACAAGGAAGAGTTTAAAAGGGACCTTCTTAATCGGATCCAAGAAAATACCGAAGGATGGGAGAACGACAAGGATAGAGAATCGGGTATAATTTATGATTATAAATGCATTGAAGCTTTTATGGATACTGATAAATTTCGTAATATGAGTGCTACATATGGTCTTGATTCTCAAGTTGCTGCAAATATTTATAAAGCTTTTGCTTCTCATTATGAAATGCCTAAGAAGAACTTTGACAAGTATCATGAACCGTATAAAGATAAAAATTGATTCATCTATAAATAAATGTGTTGTAGTTGAAACTGTTGATCATGTTATTCCTGAAGCTTATATTGAAAAAACTCCTTTCCCTGCTAAAATGAAGGAGTACTCTGTTATAAATAGTGCGGTTCATAAAAGTGAAAAGAAACCTATAGAACCCGAAGAACAAATAAAAGTTGAACCTCGTTGTTGCAATTGTTAAAGATCTTGTGACTGAAAATGTAGAAGATGGTCATATTATTTTCTCGTGAAGATGCTTCTAATATTGTTTCTCATCCTAATAAGTCTAGAAAAGCTAGTGTTCCTATGCTATCTGCTAGAATTGGTGATCATTGTTATTATGGATTATGTGATATTGGTGCAAGTATTAGTGCTATTCCTTATGAGCTTTACACGGATATTATGCACGAAATTGGTTCTTGTGAACTTGAAGAAATTGATGTGGTTATTCGGCTGGCTAATAGAGAAACTATCTCTCCAATTGGTATTATTCGAGATGTTGAAGTTCTATGTGGTAAGATTAAATATCCTGCTGACTTTTTGGTACTTGGTTCTGCTTGCTAGTAAATATTGTCCTATCATTTTTGGTAGACCTTTTCTAAATACTTGTGGAGCTATTATAGATTGCAAGAAAGAGAAAATTTTGACTAAATTTGCTGGTGAATCTTATGAGTTTAACTTCTCTAAATTTACCAAAACTCCTTATAAAATTGATTCGCCTAATAGTGATTTTAAAGTAGAACAGTGTGCATCTATTGTTCTTGCTCCTAATAATCCTTTGCAGCAACATTTGGAGAATAGTGAGAGTGAAGTTTTTAGGCATGATGAAATTTTCCTTCGTCAACCTATTCTTAAGCATGATTTACCGGTGGAAGACTTGGGTACAACACCACCACCAAAGGAAGATCCTGTCTTTGATTTAAAACCATTGCCTGATAATCTTAAATATGCTCATATAGATGATAAGAAAATATATCCTGTTATTATTAGTTCTAAGCTTTCAGAGTTTGAAGAAGAAAGGTTATTGGAAATACTGAAGAAACACCGAGGTGCTATTGGCTACACTCTTGATGACTTGAAGGGGATTTCTCCCTCTATTTGCCAACACGCCATTAATATGGAAGATGATGCGAAGCTCGTTGTTGAGCCTCGGCGTCGTCTAATTCCTAAGATGAAGGATGTGGTAAGAAATGAGGTATTAAGACTCCTTGAAGCTGGTATTATATATCCTATTGCCGATAGTAGATGGGTTAGTCCTGTGCATTGTGTTCCTAAGAAAGGAGGAATGACTAGTTGTGCCTAATGATAATGATGAGCTCATACCTCAAAGATTAGTTGTAGGTTATAGAATGTGCATTGATTATCGAAAAGTTAATAAGGTTACTAAGAAAGATCATTACCCTTTGCCTTTTATTGATCAAATGTTAGAAAGGTTATCTAAAATTACTCATTTTTGCTTTCTTGATGGTTATTCTGGATTTTCACAAATTGCTGTTAAAACTAAAGATCAAGAGAAAACCACTTTCACTTGTCCCTATGGAACTTATGCTTATAGGCGTATGCCTTTTGGTTTATGTAATGCTCCTGCTACTTTTCAAAGATGCATGTCCGCTATTTTTCATGGCTTTTGTGAGAGTATTGTAGAGGTATTCATGGATGATTTTTCCGTCTATGGAAATTCTTTTGATAGTTGCTTGCGAAACCTTGATAAAGTTTTGCAGAGATGTGAAGAAACTAACCTTGTTCTTAATTGGGAGAAATGCCACTTTATGGTTAATGAAGGAATTGTATTGGGACATAAAATTTCCGAGAGAGGTATCGAAGTTGATAGAGCTAAAGTTGAAGCTATTGAGAAGATGCCTTATCCTAGGGATGTTAAAGGTATTCGTAGTGTTCTTGGTCATGCTGGGTTTTATAGGAGATTTATTAAAGACTTCTCTAAGATTTCAAAGCCTCTTACTAATCTTCTTCAAAAAGATGTACATTTTGTTTTTGATGATGATTGTAAGGAAGCTTTTGAAACTCTAAAGAAAGCCTTAACAACTTCCCCTATAGTTGAACCTCCTGATTGGAATTTACCATTTGAAATTATGTGTGATGCTAGTGATTTTGCTGTAGGCGCTGTTCTTGGACAACGAGTAGATAAAAAACTGAATGTTATTCATTATGCTAGTAAAACTCTTGATGCTGCTCAAAGAAATTATGCTACTACTAAAAAAGAATTGTTAGTTGTAGTCTTTGCTTGTGATAAATTTAGATCTTATATTGTTGATTCAAAAGTTACGATTCATACCGATCATGCTGCAATTAGATACCTTATGACAAAGAAAGATGCTAAGCCAAGGCTTATTAGATGGGTACTTCTTTTGCAAGAATTTGATTTACATATTGTAGATAGGAAAGGTGCTGATAATCCTGTTGCTGATAATTTGTCTAGATTGGAAAATATTGCTTATGATCCTATTCCTGTTAATGATAGTTTTCCAAATGAATAATTGGCTGTAATAAAGGTGAGCTCGCGAGACAGTCCTTGGTATGCTGATTATGCTAGTTTATTGTTTCCAAGTACTTGCCTCCAACCTTTTCAGCTCAGCAAAGGAGGAAATTCTTTTATGACTTGAGGCATTATTTTTGGGATGACCCACACTTATATAAAGAAGGAGTGGATGGTATTCTGCGAAGATGTGTTCCTGAATATGAACAACAAGAGATATTGAGTAAATGTCATGGTAGTGCTTATGGAGGACATCACGCCGGAGATAGAACCGCGCAAAAGGTTCTACAATCAGGTTTTTATTGGCCAACTCTCTTCAAAGATGCAAGGAAGTTTATTTTATCTTGTGATGAATGTCAAAGGGTTGGTAATATCTCCAGACGCAATCAAATGCCCATGAATTATACTCTTGTTATTGAACCGTTTGATTGTTGGGGATTTGACTTCATGGGACCTTTTCCCTCTTCAGAAGGTAACACTCATATACTTGTTGCTGTTGATTATGTTACTAAATGGGTGGAAGCCATACCTACAAAAAGTGCTGATGGTGAGACCTCTTTAAGAATGCTTTTAGACATTATTTTTCCTAGATTTGGAGTGCCTAGATATATTATGACAGATGGAGGTTCGCATTTTATTCATGGTGGTTTTAGAAAAACTCTTGCTAAATATGGTATTAATCATAGAATTGCTTCTGCTTATCATCCTCAAACTAGTGGACAAGTAGAACTATCAAATAGAGAAATTAAATCTATCTTGCAAAAGACTGTTAATAAAACTAGAAAGAATTGGGCTAGTAAATTGAAGGAAGCACTATGGGCTTATAGAACTGCTTATAAAAACCCCATGGGAATGTCACCTTATAAAATGGTTTATGGGAAAGCTTGTCATTTACCTTTAGAACTAGAGCACAAAGCTTATTGGGCTGTTAGAGAACTAAATAAAGATCCTAAACTAGCCGGTAATAAGAGGTTGCTGCAATTAAGTTCTCTAGATGAATGGAGAAGTGAAGCTTATGAAAATGCTAAACTCTTTAAAGAGAAAGTTAAGAAATGGCATGATAGAAGGATTATCAAAAGAGAGTTTAATATTGGGGATAAAGTCCTATTGTATCGGTCTCGTCTCAGATTCTTTGCAGGGAAATTACTCTCAAAATGGGAAGGACCATATGTTGTTGAGGAGGTGTATCGTTCAGGAGCAATTAAAATAAGTTCTCTCCAAGGCAACGCCACGCAAGTGGTGAATGGACAAAGACTCAAGCATTATATCTCGGGTGATTCTTATAATGTTGATGTTGATATTATTCAAGTGGAAACACCGGAGGCTTTCATCAAAGGTCAAATTGACAGTCCACCAGAACTCGACTTTGAATAGGTAACAGTACAGGTAATAAAAAGTTCGCGATTTACTTTCGGAACAATATTTTTGCTGTTTTTGGAAAATACGAAAAATTACGAGATCGAAACGGAGTGGAGGAGGCGCACGAGGGCGTGCCCCCATAGGCCGGCGCGGGCCCCGGCCGGCCGCGCCGCCCTATGAGGACACCGCCTCGTTGCCTCTTTCCGACTACGGTTCGACCTGGTACTTTCCGTTTGTTGTGAAATTTTTTGCTATATAATCCCCGGACCCCGGAGGTCCGTATATCGTTTTCTCGACGTGTTTTGTTTTGAGCTGTTTTACGTCAGGATCTGTCTTTGATCTAGGAGCACCATGGCCTCCGACAACAAGGGCAAAGGGCCTTCGAGGGAAGAAGTGAAAAGGGTGTCGTCAAAACAAGAGCAACAAGCTGTTGGGAGTAAGCAAGTCTTGGTGGGATCTGTTGACACTCGACGTTCTTTCTCTCATAACTTGCAGGGACCCTTACCACCTGCTCTTGGCCTCGACTCTTTTCTTGTGCTGGAAGAAGCTCTACGGACTACCGATGAGTTTTGTGGTCAATACCGGGCTCTAAGAAGAGAAGTGGAGATACCCAGGGAGGAGAATTACCGACTCCGTAGAATGGTGGAATATTACTCGACGCCCATCACAAGGACGCCACCGCCAACTTCAGATAACAATGAATCTCTTCGAGTCTTAGTGCAGAATTGCCAAGTTGAGAAGTTGAAGCTGAAGGAGATCTGTAAGAAGCGCGGGAGGAATTCATCACCACCATCGCCAAAGGAGTAATTCATCATCGGTATTGGCATCCCCTTGGTTTGTTCCAAGCTTGGGGGAGTGCCGCGGTATCACATCATCACTACCTTTTTACTTTTTACTATCAAGTAGTGTCATATCATGAGTAGGGAAGTTATCATATAAGATGGGTTGCAGTTTGGAAGTATCTCTCCTTTAGTTGGTTGTCTATGTATCCCTTGGTGTGAGTTATCGTTATGAAATATTAATGAGAAGTCTTATCATTTACGTATTGCACACCTTATTTTAGTTTGCAATTTCTATTATATAATTGATCTTGATTTTAGTATTGGTACCACTTTGGGAGCATTGAGTAAATCTATTTGGTTTTGGCAAACTTAGCATTGGTCAATAGCAACAACACCTTGAGGTTTAAGTAGAAAAGAGAAATACATATAGTTGTTTCATTGTCTTCCTTTCTTGTTAGCTCATAGCTTATTATTCTGAAGTTAAAATTGTTTGTGCTTGCAAGAAAGATGCATGATTATGTCTATCACATGTATATTTGCTTGTTTCCCTCAACTCTTATGCTTGCTAATTAACCTTGCTAGCCAAAGACACATCATGCGAGAGGGAATGCTTCTCGTGCATCCAAACCTGAACCCAAACCTATGCCATTTGTGTCCACCATATCTACCTACTGCATGGTATTTCCTGCCATTCCAAGTAAATACTTGATGTGCTACCTTTAAACAATTCAAAATTTATTACTTCTTATTTGTGTAAATGTTTTATAGCTCATGAGGAAGTATGTGGTGTTTTATCTTTCGGTCTTGTTAGGCAGCCTCCACTAATGGACTAGTGGCTTCATCCACTTATCCTATAATTTTGCAATAAGAGCTGGCAACGGGGTTCCCAGCCCCAATTAATCAACTTTCATTAATAACTCTCTTCACATGTTTTGCTCCGATTCATCGGTAAGCAACTTAATTTTGCAATAGACACTCCTCCATGGTATGAGATTGTTGGAAGGCACCCGAGGATTCGGGTAGCCAGGGCTTGTGTAAGCAAAGGTGGGGGGAGTGTCATCCTTAAACAAACTAAAATACATGTGTAAACAAAAGAGAAGAGGGATGATCTACCTTGCTGGTAGAGATAACGTCCTTCATGGGAGCCGCTCTTTGGAGGTCTCTTTGGCAAGGGGGTTAGAGTACCCGCTACCAGTCGTTGACAACAACAAACACCTCTCAAAACTTTACTTTTATTCTCTTTATATGATTTCAAAACTAAAAAAGGCTCTAGCACATGATTTAATCCCTGCTTCCCTCTGCGAAGGGCCTGTCTTTTACTTTATGTTGAGTCAGTAAACCCATTTCCCTCCATCTCAAGCAAGCATTTTAGTTGTTGTGATCAAACTATTATATTGTGATTTGCTTCATCATGTCTTTTATTCTTCCTTGTTTAGTACAAGTTTTATCCGAATGAATATAGCTTTGAAAGTTATCAATGATCATTATGATTGAGTATGCAAGATAAGCCATATAAACTTTAACATGAGAGCGCTGCTCAATAGATAAGTATAATATGTTAACTGTTCTCTGACCAAGAACAAAGTTTGCCATCACCAACTATGATTTCTTATGCACCTTTATTTGTGATTACCTTATACTTGTTTCAAGTTGAGTTATATGAGGAAGTTGTTTACTAGAATGTCTTGTGTGAATGAATATGATGCTTCTTGTCCATATTTGATTTATCGACTCTTCACTCCATAAACATGTGGTCCTGTTTACCGAGTTCAGTTTCGCTTGGGGACAAGCGAAGTCTAAGCTTGGGGGGAGTTGATACGTCCAATTTGCATCACTATTTTATATCATAATTTGTTGTTATTCATTGATATATTTCATATTTGGATATAATACTTATGTTATTTCATCTATTTTGCATGTTTCATTATTATTGGAGGATCGCGCACCGGAGCCAGGATTCTGCTGGAAAAAGCATCGTCAGAACGCAATATTTCGGAAGATCAACAATTGACGGGAATTACACGGAAACTCCTATTTTTCCAGATGACGAAGGAAGCCAGAAGGGGGAGCTGAGGAGGGCCGCCATGGGCCCCCCTAACAGGCCGGCGCGGGCCATGCCCTGGCCGCGCCGCCCTGTGAGGAGGGGGCCCACAGCCCCCTCTCGCCTCCTTTTCTTCGCGTACTCCTTCGTCCCGAAAACCTAAGCCAGAGGGGTACGTCGCGAAGAGTCACAGCCGCCTCTGCGGGGCGGAGAACACCAGAGAGAAAAGAGCTCTCCGGCGGGCAGGAATCCGCCGGGGAAATTCCCTCCCGGAGGGGGAAATCGACGCCATCGTCACCGCCATCGAGCTGGACATCATCTCCATCACCATCACCATCATCTTCATCATCGTCACCGCCGTCTCCACCGCTGCACCTCTTCACCGCTGTAGCAATTTGGGTTTGATCTTGATTGTTTGATAGGGGAAACTCTCCCGGTGTTGATTTCTACTTGTTATTGATGCTATTGAGTGAAACCGTTGAACCAAGGTTTATGTTCAGATTGTTATTCATTATCATATCACCTCTGATCATGTTCCATATGATGTCTCGTGAGTAGTTCGTTTAGTTCTTGAGGACATGGGTGAAGTCTAAATGTTAGTAGTGAAGTATGGTTGAGTAATATTCAATGTTATGATATTTAAGTTGTGGTGTTATTCTTCTAGTGGTGTCGTGTGAACGTCGACTACACGACACTTCACCTTTATGGGCCTAGGGGAATGCATCTTGTACTCGTTTGCCAATTGCGGGGTTGCCGGAGTGACGAAACCTGAGCCCCGTTGGTATATCGATGCGGGAGGGATCGCGAGGATCTCGCAGTTTAAGGTCTGTGGTTAGATTTATCTTAATTACTTTCTTGTAGTTGCGGATGCTTGCAAGGGGTATACTCACAAGTATGTATTAGTCCTAGGAAGGGCGGTACATTAGCATAGGTTCACCCACACAACACTTATCAAAACAATGAAGATTAATTAGCCGTATGTAGCGAAAGCACTAGACTAAAATCCCGTGTGTCCTCGAGAACGTTTGGTCATTATAAGTAAACAAACCGGCTTGTCCTTTGTGCTAAAAAGGATTGGGCCACTCGCTGCAATTGTTACTCTCGCACTTTATTTACTCGTACTTTATTCATCCGTCACATCAAAACTCCCTGAATACTTGTCTGTGAGCATTTACAGTGAATCCTTCATCGAAACTGCTTGTCAACACCTTCTGCTCCTCGTTGGGATCGACATTCTTACTTATCGAAGATACTGCGATACACCCCCTATACTTGTGGGTCATCAATGCAGGCTGAGTATGAAGCTTCTAGGCTCACAACCAACTACGACGTGCTACCCGACGGAGGAAGGCCACTCAAGGAGCAAACCTTCGACACCTCTAAGAATTCCAAGAAAGTGCAGATTCACCCGAAAGATCCTAAGAAAACGACAGCTATCGCAACAAATATGGATAGCGCATAGGAAAGTGCTCGTCGAGTTCCTCTGTGAGCGCAGGGATATCTTTGCATGGTGTCCAGCTGACTTGCCAGGAGTACCCAGGGAACTCGCCGAGCACCCCCTTAATTTGGATCCAAGAACTACACACAGAGCCCACATGGGTCGCTAACCCAGTTTTGGTCCCGAAGAAAAACACTGATGTCCTTCGCATGCGCATCGACTTCACGTGTCTAAATAAACATTGTCCAAAGGATCACTTTCCCCTCCCGAGGATCGATCAAATTATCGACTCCACAGCGGGATGCGAACGTCTTTCCTTCCTGGACGCGTATTCTGGTTACAACCAGATCCGCCTAAAAGAAGAAGATGAAGTCAAAACATCTTTTATAACCCCTTATGGCGTGTTTTGCTACAGAACAATGCCTTTCGGGTTGAAAAACGCGGGAGCTACCTATCAGAGAATGATGCAGAAGTGTCTCGCCACACAGATTGGCAAGAACGTCCAAGTATACATTGACGACGTTGTCATAACAACAAAGCAAGGATCCTTTTTGATCGATGATCTCAGAGAAACCTTCGACAACAAGTGTCGCTTAAAGCTGAACCCGAAGAAATGCTCCTTTGGTGTTCCTGCGGGAGAAGTCCTGGGGTACTTGGTGTCAGCCAGGGGAATCGAGGCAAACCCCAAGAAAATACGGGCCATCATGACGATGAGGAAGCCAACCAAGCTCAAGGAGATACAACAGCTGACGGGCCGTGTCGCAGCTTTGAGCAGGTTTGTCGCTAGGTTAGGAGAAAAAGCGCTGCCCTTCTACGCGCTCATGAAGCAAGGAGAAAAGTTTGAGTGGAACGAAGAAGCAGACAAAGCTTTCAAACATCTGAAGCGCACAATTTCGACACCTCCGGTGTTGGTGGCTCCGAAGGAAAAAAGAACCCCTCCTGCTATACATCGCGGCCACACCTCAGGTGGTCAATACAGTTCTCATGGTGGAACGAGGAGGAGAAGAAGAAGAAGAAGAAGAAGAAGAAGAAGAAGAAGAAGAAGAAGGAGAAGGAGAAGAAGAAGAAGAAGAAGAAGAAGAAGAAGAAGAAGAAGAAGCAGAAGAAGAAGGAGAAGAAGAAGAAGAAGAAGAAGAAGAAGAAGGAGGAGAAGAAGAAGGAGAAGAAGAAGAAGAAGAAGAAGGAGAAGAAGAAGAAGAAGGAGAAGGAGAAGAAGAAGAAGAAGAAGAAGAAGAAGAAGAAGAAGAAGAAGAAGAAGAAGAAGAAGAAGAAGAAGAAGAAGAAGAAGAAGGAGGAGAAGAAGAAGGAGGAGAAGAAGAAGGAGGAGAAGAAGAAGAAGGAGAAGAAGAAGGAGAAGGAGAAGGAGAAGAAGAAGAAGAAGAAGAAGGAGAAGGAGCAGGAGAAGAAGGAGAAGAAGAAGGAGAAGAAGAAGAAGAAGAAGAAGGAGAAGAAGAAGAAGAAGAAGAAGAAGAAGAAGGAGAAGGAGAAGAAGGAGAAGGAGAAGAAGAAGAAGATAGAAGAAGAAGAAGAAGAAGAAGAAGAAGAAGAAGAAGAAGAAGAAGAAGAAGAAGAAGAAGAAGAAGAAGAAGAAGAAGAAAAGGCATCCTCCTCTTCAGGTGAAGTTTCTTCGGCAGCCGATTCAGCATGCTTGGAGGTGCTGGAATCTTCGACATCATCTCTTTTCCTATTGCGCCTAGGAGAAATGGCGGGAGGAGGAGAGATGGAGCGGCCTGATGTCTACGGGTGCTTCTATTCTTGTAGACAGTGTTGGGCCTCCAAGAGCAGAGGTTTGTAGAACAGCAGCAAGTTTCCCTTAAGTGGATCACCCAAGGTTTATCGATCTCAGGGAGGAAGAGGTCAAAGATATCCCTCTCATGCAACCCCTGCAACCACAAAGCAAGAAGTCTCTTGTGTCCCCAACACACCTAATAGGTGCACTAGTTCGGCGAAGAGATAGTGAAATACAGGTGGTATGAATAAGTATGAGCGAGTAGTAACGGCACCTGAAAAAGTGCTTGTCGGCGTGTGGTTGATGGTGGTAATATTGCAGAAGTAAAGATGCAAGAAAACAAGAAACAAGCAGCGATAGCGATATTTAGGAACAAGGCCTAGGGATCATACTTTCACTAGTGGACACTCTCAACTTTGATCACATAACAGAATAAATAGATAGATGCTAGACTCTACACTCTCTTGTTGGATGATGAACACCACTAACCGTGTAGGATTACACGAACCCTCAATGCCGGAGTTAACAAGCTCCACAATATTCGATGTTCATGTTTAAATAACCTTAGAGTGCATGACAGATCAACATAACCAAACCAAGTACTAACATAGCATGCACACTGTCACCTTCACACTACGAAAGGAGGCATAGATCACATCAATACCATCATAGCAATAGTTAACTTCATAATCTACAAGAGATCACAATCATAGCCTACGCCAAGTACTACACGATGCACACACTCGTCACCATTACACCGTGCGGGAGGAATAAACTACTTTAATAACATCACTAGAGTAGCACACAGATAAATTGTGATACAAAACACATTGCAATCATAAAGGGATATAAATAAGCACTTCACTATGCCATTCATAACGATGAATAAGTATTCTCGTGAAATATAGCCTAAGAGACCCACACGGAGCACACACTCGTCACCTTTACACACGTGGGACAAGGAGTCTCCGTGAGATCACATAAGTAAAACCCACTTGACTAGCATAATGACATCTAGATTACAAGCATCATCATATGAATCTCAATCATGTAAGGCAGCTCATGAGATTATTGTATTGATGTACATAGGAGAGAGATTAACCACATAGCTACCGGTACAACCCCGAGCCTCGATGGAGAACTACTCCCTCCTCATGGGAGACAAGCGAGCGTTGACGGAGATGGCGGTGGTGTCGATGGAGGAGCCTTCCGGGGCACTTCCCCGTCCCGGCGGCGTGCCGGAACAGAGACTCCTGTCCCCCAGATCTTGGCTTCGCGATGGCGGCGGCTCTGGAAGGTTTTCTCGGTTTCGTCGAACGTGATAGGGTTTTCGCGACGGAGACCTTAAGTAGGCGGAAGGGCAAGGTCGGTGGAGTCCTCGGTGGGGCCACACACTAGGCCGGCGCGGCCGGGGCTTGGGCCGCGCCGCCCTCATCGTGTCCCCACCTCGTGGCCCCACTTCGTTTCCCTTCGGACTTTTGGAAGCTTCGTGGAAAAATAGGACCCGGGCGTTGATTTCGTCCAATTCCAAGAATATTTCCTTACTAGGATTTCGGAACCAAAAACAGCAGAAAACAGGAACTGGCCCTTCGGCATCTCGTCAATAGGTTAGTTCTGGAAAACGCATAAATATGACATAAAGTATGCATAAAACATGTAGATATCATCAATAATGTGGCATGGAACATAAGAAATTATCGATACGTCGGAGACGTATCACGGCCAGAGTTAGAACGCTCTGACTCAGTCTCTTTTTTGGAGGACGCCGCGGATTTTTGAGATCCCGCGACTTCACACTCAGGACGAGAGGTCTCTTGCGAGTCGTCAGTGACAACGGCTCACTCGTCTACCTCTCCACCTTGAGGCAGGGGGAGAGAAGATAGAATTTGGTGGCCCCGTACAATGCAAAAAACAAGACCAAAGTGAATACATAAGGAAAAATAAGGTAGCAGTCGAAAAATAGCAGAACAACTCGAAGGAAGGCTACTTACTTCGGGAGGAGCGTGGCTACCACTGTATGGCTCCACGCGGCAAGAGGACGGAACCTCGTGTTTCTTGATCAAGGAGGAATAACGTCGGATGAGCTTCTCCAAATCTTTCACAGAGAGATCCTTAGACAAGCGATCAACATCTTTCTCGCCAGAGTACAACCAAAGGGGGTTATTGCGAGCCTACAGTGGCTGCACCCTGATCCTAAGGAAGTAAGTAGTTATCTGAACACCCGAGAGTTCCTCCCCGTTGGTGTTCTGGAGCTGATGGGTGCGCTTCATCAGGGCTTCAGTAGCCGCTTTTTCTTCGGCAGTGGCCTCTGCGTCCCAAGATCGGCGCCAGAGAATTTCTTCAGCAGCTTCAAATGGAGCGGTGCCATACTCCTAGGAGTTGTCGCACTCATCCTGGATGTACAACCATCTTTTGCGCCACCCTTGGACAGAGTCGGGGAATTTGATGTCAAAATAGTCAACGTCGGGTCGGATGCAGATGCAAACGCTGCCCACATTATAGACGATGTTGCGGGAGTTAGGTAGAAAATACACTTCTGTAGGCCCCAATGAGGATGGGTGCCGAGGAAGCACTCGCAAAAAGTAATAAAATAGAGATGTGGAGGATGGAGTTTGGGCTCAGCTGGTGTAGCTGGATCCCGTAGACAAAGAGAAGACCATGAAGGAATTCGTGGATAGGGGTGGAGAGGCCGCGAATGAGGTGGTCAATGAAAGTTACCCGATATCCGATTCAATGACGCGGGAAGCTCTTGTTGCCAGGGAAGATCAACAAATCCTGCTTCTGCAGCAGGCCAAGTTTCTTGAGCATCCTCTGGTCCTGGTATGAGATTTTGGATCGCTCCCATCCAGAGATCTCAGCTTTCTCCATTGGAGCGTTGGTGCCCGGAGCTATGTGCTTCGTCAGCTTCGTGCGCGGCGGCATGAGGGAGCGCTTTGGTGGAGCAGCGGGGTTAAAGAGAGCTAGGGCTTTAGGAGCTTAGAGGAACGACAATGGCAGAAGCAAAGAGAGGAAGAAGATGTGCGGCGTGGCGAAGGGGAAAAAGGTAGAAGATGCGGTGACTTTATAGCGAGGAGTCGATCCGTCGCGCCGTTGGATAAAAAGATGTATTTCTAGCCCTACACGTGTCCACAAGGGCAGAACAGTCTTTTCAGCTTGAAATTACATGATAGAAGTTACTACGCGCGTGCCGGATATTACGGAGGACGTGTGTCCCCCACTTGTGTAACGTGTCGATGGTGCAGAATTTCGGGCCCATGTCTCAGTGAAGTGATAAGAGTCGTGGTTTCCCAAGAAGGCAATCGTGGCTATCGTCAGCACTAATGTCATTTCAAAGAAAACTTTGAGTGCTTCTATCAAATATAGCGACAGGAAAATCTCGAGTGTTCCGACAGAGAAACTTCGGGAGCCTATGATCAAATACAAGCATTTGTTCATATGCTCGGGGGTTACTATTATCAGAAGTATTGTTTATACTTCTGATAAGAGGACAAGGTGGCGAAGAACAAGATAGAGTTGGTGAAAAATAGCAAAGGTCGAGCCTACAACCAAGTGCAAGCACCCGATAAAATGAAAAAGAGAGGGAACATCAAGTAAAAAAAAAGGAGAGAAAAAGAAAAATAAGAAGAAAGGGAGGTCAATAAAATAGCGACAAGACAATAGAAGTTGAGCCTACAACCAAGTACAAGCACTTGGCTGTAGCCTCGGGGGCTACTCCCATCGGGAGCGCTGATCGCGCACCCAATGTAATATAAACATCATCGTACATTTTTGAGTTATACATAACTCTTTATGTACTCCCATCGGGAGGTCAAGATATTATGTCATCGTATAAATCGAGTAAATATACCATTCCATCAGCCGAAAAGGCACTCGACAATATATTCTCAGAGCGCGTCTGTCGCGATAAAATCTCTGAATGCCGTAATATTTTACGAAGGTAAGTCCCCGGGATTCATCCTGTGCGGCGTGGTATCGCACCCGAATGCGCTCTAATACTCTATCCGTGTCAACAGACGCGAAGAAAAATCCTAGCGGACGCGTTAGGTACTCGATAAAAATTCAACTGGAATTCGGTATATGGTAAGACCTTAAGCGGCGCATGTCGAATGAAAGCTGGTATCCCGAGGACGAGTCCAGGGACTTGACCTTGAAGTAGGTTTTTGCGGGATTGCCACAAGAGCAGTTAACTGGTACCTGATCCGTCAGACGAACCAGCCCCATCTACCATTATCCCTGTACAAGATATAAATACTTCCAGCAAAACTATTACAAAGAATCATAGAACTTATGGATTGTTTTTACAATGGAGATTTTACTTGAGTCTACAATTCAAGAAAAATCTCGGGGGCTACTGACATAGGCATCCCAGATGGGCCTGCCGAATAAGGTACCCAAGGATAAATGAAGGCCCACAACCCGAATTCTATGAAGCTCGGAAGCCCAACAAACATTGATATGGAAAATAGATGTATTAGGAAGTCTTGTTGTAATACGAGGAGGACTCGTGTAAACCTTCCGAACATTGTAAACTACGATTCGAAAGCCTCGGCTCCACCTCCTATATAAAGGGGAGCCGAGGGAGAAAGAAAGGATCGAATCATTATTAACACGCACCCTAGTTTTTCATAGTCGGGCACCTTTTCGGCTGAAACCTTCGAGATCTACTTGCCCTCTACTTTCCGCGAAACCCAGGTCTACAACTTGTAGGCATTGACAAGTTAATACCTTGTCACCCAGGGTTGGCGAGGAACCACAGATCGACGGAGATCGCCATAAATCCGTCGGCGACTGCGGGCGTCACGCACGCGCACGCACGGTCGAGGAAGAAATCGGCAGATCTACGCGGATGAGCCGATGCGCCATCGCGCGCTGAGTCGTCTGAGCACCACGGCGAGCCCTAGCTCGGTCGGAGTTGGCCGGAGCAGGCGGTGGCCATGGTTGCGGCGACGTCGCCACCGAATCGCCACGGACGCTAGGGTTTCGCGAAAGAGAGGGGAACGAGAGAGAGTGAGGTGGGCCGAGGTGGTTCGGTTCCACCGAACCGTTTTTGGACAGGCTTAGTGGGTTGTCCAAATGGGGCTTGTTGGTGGGCCGGCCCAATTGGGCCAGGGGGTATTTTTGTCTTTTCATTTTTGTAAATAACTTGTGAGTTCTACCAAATAATAATAAATGAAAAATACGTCTAAAAATCCAACAAAAATTGGTTTAATGATTAAGAAATTATTCCTAACAAGAATAAAATAAGAAATGGAATTTACTACAAAATTTCAAATTTTGAAATTTTTTGAATTTAAATATGAACTTTAAATTTTAAATTGCAATTTTTATTGGATTTAGAAATCAAGGAAAATTCTTAATGAATTCAAA
The DNA here is from genome assembly GCF_022539505.1 of Lolium rigidum. NCBI lineage: Eukaryota > Viridiplantae > Streptophyta > Magnoliopsida > Poales > Poaceae > Lolium > Lolium rigidum. Next base: position 20,169,093 of record NC_061508.1, read on the forward strand.
TAATTTTTATTCAAATAGTTTCAAAAGGAATTTTATTATTCTAAGTTATTTCTTTTAAAGATTAAGATTTTCCAAAAAGGGGAAATATCTTAATAATTCAAAATTCATTAATATTTCCAAAATGAGGAAACCCTATTTTTCAAATTCTTTATTTGAAATTAATATTTTCCAAAGGAAAATATCAACTGAGTTTCAATTCTTTTCTTATTAGAAAGGGAAACAATGTTAAAGTATTTAAAGAATTTATAAATTACCGCCAAAGGCACAAATACTTAACTCAAACCCTAAATCTTAATAATCAAGTCGGGTTGAGGGATTCAAAATGAAATAATGCATCCATGCATGCATCATTTGGATCTTATTGCATTGTCTTTACCGGACAATGATGCTACTTTACAGAACCCGAGGTCCAGGTTCCATCCAACACATCGAACTGCACTATCTTGCAGTCACCAGGGAAGTTCACCCTTGCTCATGTCATCTTGTTTATTTTATATAAATTTACCTGCAAAAGTACTATACTTATCATTCCTGCATTGAAAAGCAAATGCTACTTTTCCAATTATGAATCTGACTATGTGGTGGGCAATGGAACCATCGTATGTGTTGATATGGTGGAGGTTCCATTGCAAGGGTTCTATTAATCTAGGACTAATCACCAATGCCATCTATTGATTCTAGCGCCGTACAATTCGCGTTAACCATGAGATTATAATGGCTCTGGGGAAGTCAGCTGTATCCTTTCCCTCTTGCATATCAACGGACTTGATAGGGCATGGCTGGGTGTTGGGGATAACACTGCAGTAGGTTGGGAAATCCTTTAAAATCCCCATCTGTGTGGATGAGAGGCTCTATCGTCTATGATTGATTGTCCATAGTACACCGGGGGTAAAGCCGTATGATCGGGAGATGTGTACCGGGGGTGTACGGATGGACAAAAGGGTGGGTATGCAAGATCACGGAGAAGACAGTGATTGGCTTGGATCTTACACCTGGCCCCACACCAAGGAAGTGTGGACGATAAACGCGTCTCTGTTGGTATCAAGGATAAGTTCTCTTATGGGAAAGGTAACACACCTCTACAAAGTGTATCAAATTTGTGGCAGTCACTCCCTATTCCGGGAAGGGAACTACAAACGCGGCAGGAAAGGAACTCCGTGAAGTTCTGTTCAACCTGTGAAGACTGGCGGGCATAGTTTTCAGAATAAAATCAACCTTTTGAAGAAATGTTTTCGAAACATGCATTCACCTAAGATTTTCTGATCAATGGTCGTAGCTAGTGCATCAAACACATTTTCTCTTTTGAGCTTGCTGAGTACCTATGTACTCACTTTCTTTCGACACCCTTGCTAGACTGTGACAATGAAGTGGAGGCCACCGACGGAGCACCGAAAGGAGAATACGAGCTGGTCTACGAAGAACCTGATCTGTTCGGAGGAGTGGAAGGCATGGACTATGGTATAGTCTACGGGCCCGACAACAATGAGGCGGAGGAGTAGCGTCTTACCTTAGTTACCATAGAGTCGAGCAGCGTAGTATCTTACCTAAATAAGTTGCTGAGCTCAGTTTACTATTTATGTTGAGTTGTAATGATACGTTAGTAGTATCTTAGGGTGTTCTCATCGGACCTGTGAGAATACCAACTTGTTAAGACTGTGATTGTAATATAAGCTCGAGTCTGATGACCTGCAATGTTTCTGTTGTACCACTCTGAGGGATGTTATATTTGTGAAGAAGTCCCTTCATGATGATCATATCAACGAATTGTATACTACAACATGCAGTGGTATGATGGGTCACCGCAGCTGGTATCAGAGCAAATATTGCGACCTTAGGTTGGAAAAACCTAGTAAAGGGAGAAACCTGTAGGAGTCAAGTAGGAATAGTAAAGAATTCTCTAGAAATATGGTGTTTATTCACTTGAGAATAGCAAAATCATATCTTTTAGTGCTATAATTCTTTATTATAACTATTATGATGCATCATCATTATATCATCACTATGTCATCACCACATCATTGTTACATTATCACTACTAATATTCTACTCTTGTATACAGCCAAAATGGCATACACTTTTCCGAAGAGGACTTTAAGGAAGGTTGAAGGCTGGCTTGGCGATTATGATGGAAGTCTTATAGATCTCCTGCGTGGGATGCTGAAGGAACTCCATTGTGAGACTAGGATTCCTGTTCTCAAGTACATCTACTATGATGGCGAGATACTTGCCAAGTGCAGAGTCTCCGTACAACTTCCTGACACACTGCTGATGAGTCGTATTATGTCGTATGGAGAAGCCAAAACACTCGCCACGGCGTACCACATGGGTATCTTCAAGGCAATTCTTGAAATCAAGCAACACAAATCCGTAGAGCTTTTGTGTTCACAGTATTCTCATGTACCTCATGCCGAGGAAGATGAGGATCCTTCTTTGAATCATCTCTCATGGCACACAAACATCCTGAAGTAGCAGCCCAACACATGGACAGCTGTAAGTCTTTACTGACTTCAATGTATCTACTTCACATGAAGATGGTGTAGGAAGTCACACACATGCTAGATGAGTTCACAGACCCTGACAAAGTCCAGGCTCGAATGCATGATCTTAGGTCACAACCTCAACACACAACACCTTACTTCATCCTACTGGCACTCGGGCCCTAGTGACAAGCATTAAGCATAACAAGTTGCAACAATATCATCAAAGTACCAATTACGGACACTAGGCACTATGCCCTAACAATCTTACACTATTACATGACCAATCTCATCCAATCCCTACCATCCCCTTCAGCCTACAGCGGGGGAATTACTCACACATGGATGGGGGGAAACATGGCTGGTTGATGAAGAGGCGTCGGTGGTGATGGCGGCGATGATCTCCTCCAATTCCCCGTCCCGGCGGAGTGCCAGAACGGAGACTTCTGGCTCCCGAGACGGAGTTTCGCGATGTGGCGGCGTTCGGAGGGTTTCGGCGACTTCGACTTCTCTCCGTGCGTTTTAGGTCGAGGGCGATAAGTAGTCCGAAGGAGGGCGTCGGAGGCCGGCCGAGGGGGCCACACGCTAGGGCCGCGCGCCCCTCCCGGGTCACGCCGCCCTAGGGTGTGGGGCCCTCGGCCTCCACCGACTTGCCCTTCCGGCTCCGTGAGTTTTCCGGGAAAATAGGGCCTTCGTCAAAATCCCGAGGTTTTTCCCGAAAGTTGGATTTCGCACAAAAACGAGACACCAGAACAGTTCTGCTGAAAACAGCGTTAGTCCGTGTTAGTTGCATCCAAAATACACAAATTAGATGCAAAACAATAGCAAAAGTGTTCGGGAAAGTGGATACGTTTTGGACGTATCACCTACACAACTACGTAGATTTGGGTGACCAGTTGCCGAAGTTAGAACCACTCACACCCAACTTCGTTCCACATTATTCACATGTGTCAATGTCATATGATGCAGGATATGGGGGAGATGCTTCGAGAAACCTAACTTGCTCGGAATCACCAATCGGGAACTCGACGGGTTGGCGTTTTGGAGAACCCTTCGGAGATGAAGAGGAACCCATCACATGTGATACAGATGATGAAGGAGGCGAGCTTAACCAGAATATTAACCAAGACCACGGGCAGAAAGAGAAAGATACCAACTCCATGTCTCTTGATTTGGAGATGGGGATCTCAAAAACATCTCAATACGAGGTAGGTGAAAGTTCTGGAGTGAAGAAGAAGAAGAAGAAGATGAGGGGGCAAGTTGATAGAAACCCTTCATGGATGGCGAATGAGGGAGGTGTGTATCCTACTGGGGATACATATGAGTCACTGTCCAGCTATTTTGGTATGACGGATCTCTGTCTCGGCACTTCGTCCGACTCAGACTACATCCCAACTGGAAGGACTTATGTGCCGGACGGTGTTCGGAAGACCAACCGCTGTACCGGATGGACTCTAGGCATGTATGCGGAGGCGAACGAAGATGATGAGTGATACGTCCAAAACGTATCTACTTTCCCGAACACTTTTGCTATTGTTTTGCCTCTAATTTGTGTATTTTGGATGCAACTAACACGGACTAACGCTGTTTTCAGCAGAACTGTTCTGGTGTCTCGTTTTTGTGCAGAAATCCAACTTTCGGAAAAACCTCGGGATTTTGACGGAAGGCCCTATTTTCCCGGAATAATGACGGAGCCGGAAGGACAAATCAAGTGGAGGCCCGAGGGCCCCACACCATAAGGCGGCGCGGCCTAGGGGGCCCGCGCGGCCCTATGGTGTGGCCCCCTCGGCTGGCCTCCGACGCCCTCCTTCGGACTATTTATTGGCCTCGACCTAAAAACGCACGGAGAGAAGTCGAAGTCGCCAGAAACCCTCCAGAACGCCGCCACATCGCGAAACTCCGTCTCGGGAGCCAGAAGTCTCCGTTCTGGCACTCCGCCGGACGGGAATTGGAGGAGATCATCGCCGCCATCACCGCCAACGCCTCTCCATCAACCAGCCATGTTTCCCCCATCCATGTGTGAGTAATTCCCCGCCGTAGGCCGAAGGGGATGGTAGGGATTGGATGAGATTGGTCATGTAATAGCATAAGAATGTTAGGGCATAGTGCCTAGTGTCCGTAGATGGTACTTTTATGATATTGTTGCAACTTGTTATGCTTAATGCTTGTCACTAGGGCCCGAGTGCCATGATCTCAGATCTGAACATGTTATTGATTCATGAAGATATTCGTTGTTTATGATCTTACTCGCAAGTTGTATACACATGTCGCTGTCCGGAACCAATGGCCCCGAAGTGACGAAATCGGGACAACCGGAGGGAATGGTAGTGACATGAGGATCACATGTGTTCACGGAGTGTTAATGCTTTGCTCCGGTACTCTATTAAAAGGAGTACCTTAATATCCAAGTAGTTTCCCTTGAGGCCCGGCTGCCACCGGCTGGTAGGACAAAAGATGTTGTGCAAGTTTCTCATTGCGAGCACGTACGACTATAATTGGAACACATGCCTATTGATTGCTTTGTACTTGGACACCGTTTTATTATTATCCGCAAATGCCCCGCTATGATTGTTACATGAGTTTCTCTCATCCATGCAACGCCCGTCATCCGTCCCCGTGCCTACAGTATTTTAATCCTCGCTGTTTACTAAAATCACTACTCGCTGTCTTTGTTACTCCGTCGTCGTTATTTCACTACCGCCATCGCTATAAAACCGTTACTATCGATAAACTCTTGCGAGCAAGTCTGTTTCCAGTGTGCACTGAATTGACAACTCCGCTCGTTAAGGCTTTCAAGTGTTCTTTGTCTCCCCTTGTGTCGAATCAATAAATTGGGTTTTACTTCCCTCGAAGACTCGTTGCGATCCCCTATACTTGTGGGTCATCAAGGCTATTTTCTCGGCGCCGTTGCCGGGGAGCATAGCTTTATTTGGAAGTTCACTTGGATTGATATTGTTCGCTGCAAATTCTCCATCATGGGTAAAACTCGCGATACTAAGGTCGCCATATTACCATCCACTACAAGAAAAGGTACAACTCCGAGTACCTCTCGCTGCTCTTGATTCACCATCCGTGATTGATAAACTTGTTTCACCGCCACATGCTTCAAATGCCGGTACTTCGCTGAATCTGAAAACTCTCATAATATTGATAATATTTCTGCTGTGCTTGATGATAGTGGTTCATTGGGAACTTTTCTAGATGCTACAATTGCTAGGTCTAGACAAATTGAAAACACCGAAACTCCCGATGTTACTACACCTCGTTAATTCACTCCGAACTTGAATACTCTAGTGATGATCTTGATGAAGATTATGTGGAACTTGAGGATGATTTTATTGAAAAATGCAATGCTACTACTGATGCAAGAAAAATTAAAAAGTTGCTTGCGTAACATACCGTTAGATATAAACTGTCTCCCGATCCTAAATTTGCCACATCTCCTATAAACATTAGGGATAAAGATTATGATTTTTCTCTTGATCTATCTCATATAGCTATTGTTGAGAAAACACCCTTTTGTGGTACTGAAAAAGAAAGTGCTGTTGAACACATGACTGAGTTATCTACTCTGAGTAGTTTGTTTTCTGATGATGTTAAGAAGCGTACTTACTTTGTTGCTAAAATCTTTCCATTCTAATTAAAAGATGACGCTAAAACTTGGTATAATAGTTTGCCACCTAGTTCTATTAAAAGTCCAAAAGAATTGCTTAATGTTTTCTTCCGGAAATACTTTCCTCGCTAGTGCTCAACATGCCGCTTTGCGTAGAGTTTATAATTTTGATCGTGGAGATGGAGAGAAATTGCCTCGAGGCTTGGGCAAGATTTTGCTCTCTTATTAGAGCTCGCTTGACCATGATTTGGAAAAGCATGATTTACTTGATATATTTTATAGTGGACTAACCATTGAGTCTAGGGCATACCCGGATAGTTGTGCTGGTTGTGTTTTCAGAAAAGAACTCCGTACGAAGTCGAAGAATTATTGGCTAAAATAGGCCGGAATCATGATGATTGGACTACGCCCGAACCAACTCCAACGCCAATAGTGAAGAAGAGGGGTTTAATTAAATTGAATGATGAAGATATGAGGGAAGCCAAGAAGTCTCTCAAGGAGAAAGGTATTGAATCTGAAGATGTGAAGAATCTACCTCCTATAGAAGATATATGTGAGATAATTCCCCCTTCATCCATGATTGAGGTAAATTCCCTTCGCCGCTTTACTAGGGAAGATATTCCGTATTCAAAACCTCCTGCGCAATGCTTAGATGAGTTTGATAATTATATTGTTAAGCAAGAAAATTTTAATATGAGAGTAGAGAATCATTTAATGGAAAATTCTCAAGCTATTAGCGAATTGCATGATATTGTGGAGAGAACCTCCAATGATGTTAAGATGCTTGTTAAACATTTTCATATGGTTCAAACTCAAATTGATCAACTCACTAAAGTGCAAAATGACTTGTTAGGAAATAATGCTAAAGAAAAACATGCTTATAAAGTAACAACTAGAGGTGGTGTCTCTACCCAGGATCCTCTATATCCTGAAGGACATCCCAAAAGAATTGAACAAGATTCTCAACACATTGAAACTAGTGCTCCATCTAAGAAAAAGAAAAAGAAACATAAGAATGTTGTAGAATCCTCTCGAACCTCGCTAATGATCCTAATAGTATTTCTATTTCTGATGCCGAAACCGAAAGTGGTAATGAACATGATAAAGATAATGATAAGAATGATACTCCCGATAAAGAAGAGGTTGAAAAAGAACCCGAAAAGCATGCTAAAAATAAAAAGTATACTAAAGAAGATTTTATTGCTGAGAAACATGGTAATGAAAGAGAACCTTGGGTGCAAAAGCAAATGCCTTTTCCTCGCTAAGAAACTAAAATCAAAGGAAGAAGAACACTATAATAAATTTTGTGATTGGATGAAACCTTTATTCTTGCAAATTCCTTTGACTTATGCTATTAAATTGCCTCCTTATTCAAAGTATATGAAAGATATTGTTACTAACAAAAGGAAAATCCCCAATGAGGAATTTCCACTATGCTTGCTAATTACTCTTTCAATGGCAAAGTTCCAAAGAAGTTGGGCGACCCGTGTATACCTACTATTCCTTGTTCTATTAAGAATAATTATGTTAAAACTGCTCTATGTGACTTGGGAGCCGGTGTTAGTGTTATGCCTTTTTCTCTTTATAAGAGACTTTACTTAGATAAGTTGATACCTACTGATATATCTTTGCAAATGGCTGATAAATCTACCGCTATTCCTGTTGGTATATGTGAGGATGTTCCCTGTTCAAGTTACTAATAACCGCTTGATATTAACCGATTTTGTTGTGTTGGAAATGCCCGAAGATGATAATATGTCTATTATTCTTGGGAGACCTTTTCTTAACACCGCAGGGGCTGTTATTGATTGCAATAAAGGAAAGGTTACTTTCAATGTTGATGATAAGGAACACACCGTCTATTTCCCCAAGAGGATTGAGAAAGCGTGTGGAGTTAATACTATATCTAATGTGAGAACTATCAAAGTGGGAACTATTGATTGTCCCATATATGAGCCTAAAGAAGAATATCAAACTCTTGTGATTGGATCCATATCAATACAATTCAAGGTAACATGATTGATTTGAGGTTTATATCTTCATATGCTATGTAAAATTTATTTGGTGGCAAGACTTGATCAACCTTGTTAACAAATACATTTTATATGCATAGAGGAGGTAAACAACATCTCTTTCTTCCTCCATTTGCTTTAGTTGTTGTAGCACTTTTATTTTTCAAAGTTCCTTAATTAATTAGAGTTTTCAAAAAATTTCCTGGCCAGTAATAATAAACTTAATACCCAGAAATGTGCATTTTTCAAAGTTTTCAAAAATTCGCGAAAATTACACCGTTGGTCCTATTTTTCGACGAGGCACCTGGGAGCACCAGAGGATGACCTGTGGGGCACCACAGGGTGCCACACCACAGGCCGGTGCGGCCAGCAAGGGGGGCGCGCCACCCTGTGGTGTGGGCCCCTCCTTGCCCCACTTCTTCATCTGTTTCTCCCAGCATCTTCTCTCTCCCGAAAAAACTCGAACCAACTTTCTCTCACTCGCGTTTTTGCTCAAGAGCTCAGGATTTTTCGATCTCTTTGCTCAGCCCAGATTTTTGTCTGAAATTTGGCACATTTGCTCTCCGGTATGTGACTCCTTCGATTATCCAAATAGAATTTTGTTTAGTTGAGTATATCTTGAATATTTTGCTGCTGTAGGTAACATGTTTAGTGAGCTTGCATGTTTGTTCTAAGTGGTAGAAATTAGTTTTGATGCATGATTAGTACTCTAGCAAGTTCCTATGGTAGTTTCCCTCAATTATATGTCACCAAATCAAGTTTTATATTGTTTGTTGAAAATTTCAGAAAATGGAAGGAGGTAGGCACCAACTCAACCAACATGAGTTGGAGGTGCCACAGGTCATGAGAGTTCACCGAGAAGAAGGAGTATATCCCACTTACTATCCATGTGCGGATTTCATGAGAAGTGCAGGGGATCTTGCGGGACGTTCAAAGTTTAATCTCTCGTGCGGGATTGGATGATTTTGTTGATGGGGAACCATGCCAATATGTGAAACCGACTATGTCGGTAGTGCAAGATTTTAAATTCAATTGGTCACGATCTAACCCCATGGTTCAAGTACAAAATTTATAATAAAGCTCGTCAACTTGCCATTCGGTGATTTTTGTGCAAGCAATCGAGTGCCGCAACGGGGATCATGCGAGAAGATAAAGGGATCGCCGCAAGAGCTCTTGGACCTCTTCAAGATGATTTGTCATGGAAGAAGCTTCTCAGAGGATGATGGTAAAATCAGTAGTATTCATTTCCCAGCTATTCGTTACTTCGCTTACTTCATTACCAAGTGCGTTCTAGCGAGAAAGAATGGAGGTAAAGTAACTATCCCGGATCTAGCCTTTCTAGTTGTTGCATTACAAGGTAATAGGACTTATAACTTGGGAGCTTTAATAGCCAACAGACTTGCCACTAACCGTGAGAGGGGAGGAATTTGTGGGGGTCTCATCGCCTCTCTCTTATTAGCTATGCATAATGTGGGACCTCACCATCTTGATATTCAGCTCCCCATGGAGAAACTTGACATAGCTTCCATGATTAAGCATGAATTTCTTTCTGATTCGTCTAATTTAGGGAACCTGTCTTATAGAATAACATTTTACAAGAAAACTTGGACAAGGACTAAGAAAGTTGAAAAATTAGTAGGATTGCCTGCACCTTCTCTGTTTAACCTTGATTCCAGGGAGGATTGGTCGACCACGGAAAGTGCAGTTAATGCATACATAGAGGGAGGAAGCCATCGTGCACGAGACAACACGGATGAGGTCGAGGAACACCTCGACTCGTATTCAGATGCAGCAAGCTCTTCGCATCAACACATTGAGCATGAGGAGCCTCCACGTTTTTCTTCTGCATCGGTACCTTATTACGACTACTCCATGTATGATCCACCGGCGTGGAACCCAGACCCTCGATGGGGTTGAACTCCACTTAGGCCAAAAGCCTAAGCTTGGGGGGAGGTATACCGGCATCACTCATTCTTTGCATATCATGGTTGCTGGATACTTGTATATACTTGTTTAGTTTGTTTGAGTGGTTTTCTAATAAGAGAAAGATGATATTTGGGGAAGTGCTGCCTGAAAACAGATTCTGTACTGTTACCGTAAAAATTCGTGCGCACAGCCAGAACGTTATTTTGCGAAGCCAATTTTTTTGCATGTTCCCCAGGTTGTTATCTAACTTTCATTAGTTGAACACTTTTCGAGCTGAGCAACGTAAGATTTTTGTAAAAATCGATTTCATCTGTCTGTCAGGTTTTGGCAGATTTCCGCCATTTCGCTTTCTGTGTTTCTTTTAGTTTGCTATTTCTTGCTTTCACTTTGTTTCTTTCCTAAAACACAAAAAGACCAAAAATATTTCTGTTGTTTCTCTTCACCATTTGTTTATCTTGGTTTCTTGCATTTGTTTTGCTTTATTTGCTATTGCTAGTTTGCTATAAGAAAACCCAAAAAGATTTTGCTTTGTTTGCTTGTTTCCTTTTGTTCTTATTCTCAAATTCGAAAACACCAAAAATATTTGCTGTTCTTCTTTGGTTTGTAAATTTCATTATGAGTTCAATGGTCTTCGGTGGCTGGAGCGTGGTTCTCATTTTATATTATCCAAGCTACACAAGTGAAAAGGCAATAATGACGATCTACGACAATCTGATTGTGGTGAGAGGCTGTGTGGTGACCCGGCATACCACTGCATGGTGTAGTATGCAAGTCTGATATAAAACCAATGAAACACCGTTCCACTAGTATTATATCGCTCAGAGTGGTACAACAGAAACATATGCGGGTCCAAGGCATGTCTATAGAATTACAACATTGACTTTGTTACATAAGATCATCACAGCCTCCTACTTTACAATGAGGTAAAATTGCAAATAAACTCCAGAAGAACGACTCGTAGTCTAGACTTATCACGAACTCTATTTGTAGAGTATTTAACTAGCTAAAGAGGCTAAGAATAGATTCTAGCTAAGTAGGAGCTAGGTTTAGGAAACTAGTTCCCTTCTATGGCTAAACTAGGTTTTCTCCTTGTCGGATGTGGTATTTGACTCCTTTTACGGTGGTCCCGTCTCTTGAAGTAGTTTGTTGACTTCTCGGTCTTCGAGTTGCACTCGTAGATCCTCCTTCGATGCCTCCATATCTAAGCTGGGGATTTAAGAGTGGGATGAGTACGAGCGTACTCAACAAGTTCATTATAGGAAAGAGGTGTTTAATGCACTAGCTACAGCATTAGACCGTAAAGTCTAATACCAATGCAAGTTTTCATAACCATTTCTTCAAAAGGTTGCTTTTATTCGGAAGAACTATGTCCGTCAGCCTTCACCGGTTTACTAGAACTTCATGGAGCTCCTTTCCGGCCGCGTTCGCAGCTTCCATATCCCGGAACAGGGAGTGACAGGTCACGGTTCTTTACACTCGCAGAGGTGTGTTGCTTTACCCATAAGAGATCTTAACCTTGGTGCCAACCGGGCATATGTTCCCGTCCACACTTCCTTTGGTGTGAGGCCCGGTATAAGGTCTAGCCAATCATGTTCCTCCGCTACCTCGAACACCCACCCTTTGTTGCATACCCCGACCCTGGGTCCTCGTCGGTCCTCTTACACCAATTAAGGATGGACCCCGACCACGACAACAGCTTGGGACTCGTTAACCAAACTCCTTCGTCGGTAGCCGCAACCCATCATAGACCACATTACCGTGGGGAATTAGAAGGGGATCCCCACCCTCAAGTTGTTCCGCAAGCAGCAACCGCTACGGTAAGCAACAGCTATACCGTGGGGAATTAGAAGGGGCTGCCCACCCTCAAGTTGCTCCGCAAGACACAACTGCTACGGTAAGTGCATCCGTTGATGAACGAGAGGTGGAAACACTTTTGACTACTCCGTCCCACTCCGGATCTTATGGTTAACACGGGTATTACGGCACAAGAATCACTCGGCGACATTTGTTGTTTAATCCTAGATGGATATTAACCCTTGCAATGGAACCTCCACCATATCAACACAATCCATGGTTCCATTGCCCACCACATAGTCATATTCATAGTTATGAAAGTAGTGGTTTTGGTTTTTATGCAATCGTGATAACCATAGTACTTTGCAAGTAATTTGATAAAAGTACTCAAATGACATGAGCAAGTGATGAACTTGCCTTTCTTGACTGCAAGATTATGCAGTCAAGGTCTTCGATACGCAATAACTCCAAATTCTGAAATAGCATCATCGTCCGGTAAGGACGATGTTTAAAAGATTGGCAAGGATGCAATAATGCATAAGAATGAGATGCAATCGCTCTAAGCGTGACCTAACCCCGATGATTTTAGGATTAGTAAGTTGTAATAATTGGTTTAGGGCGTGTTGCACTTTTTAGAGTGATTCACATACAAGGTTCTGATTCAGGTGTGATTACTTGGTATTATAAACAGGTAGATCATAAAGCATAATAATCAATTGAGTACACAAAGAATGATAATTGGCATAATGTTATCAAGTAAAGAACAGTGGTTAGTTTTAACACTATATGGCATGGTTAATGATTAATTATTATATACTTCAAAAGAATAATCTTTGAAGAACATGTGCTTAATAAAGAACAAGTAGGATAATTAGGTTGGTGGGTTCTATGGTTAACTATGGTTCCAATTGGTTTTGGAGTAGATATTAGATGGATCACAACCTAGTTGGATTCATCAACACCAGATGGAGTTATGCCTAGGCATCCTAAGTAATTAATTACACATGGTTGCTATTAAGATTGGTTTATCTTGCTAGTGATAGTCGGCTAGGGTTTATAGGTTCTTATAAGCAGGGTTGAAGATGATTCCTTATTTTCTTCAAAAGAATAACTTTTGAAGAACATACTTCTTATATAATAAGAAGTATAACAATTAAGGTTGAGGTTGTCTAGGTTTTGTTATTGGATTCACTAAGTAAGGAATGGTGGTTTCCTAAGTAGGATGTTTAATAATTATTTTACACTAATAGGGTTTAGTGGGCATGGGATATAATGATAAATATTGGGTATAGATGATATTGGAGCTCATCACAGTGGTGTGATGCTAGTTAAGGTTAATTAAGGATGAGATCCTTGTGATAGGAACTAGGTTTGATTAACATGAACACATGGGATGCTAGTTAGTAGTGATAGGGTTCCCATATGTTATGTGGATTTGAACAAGCATTAAGTTGCTAAATATGAATCTATGGTTACTAATGAAGTAACATGATCACATGTTACTTAGGGTTTATGTTTGGGAATAAATTAGGGTTCATATGAAGTAGTGGAGCTAAGGTTCCTAATTGAATTAGGGTTTTAGGGTTACACATGAAATGATGAGTTCCTAGATTCCTACCATATGGAACTAGGGTTTCTTAATCACCATATAGTTTTATGATTAATAACTTCAATTAAAAGTTGAAGTTATTAATAATTTGGAAATAAAAATAATATTGAATTTGGTATTTTATTATTTTAAATAATTAATAATTAGGTAATTATTAATTAGGGTTTAATTCTCACTAATAAAGATTTAACAAATAATCAATAAGAAAATTTGTTTTAATGTTTTCTTTATTTATTTAATGGTTTTTATTTAATTTGAAGAGTTTTCCTAATTATTGAATTTTAATTGAATTTAGAATTAATAAATAAGGCTTAAATAACAAGTATTAATTAATTGAATTTTTATTAAAATAAAAATTTCATATTATATTTTTATTGGATAGAGTTTATTTTTAGGATCATATTGATATCTCATTTGGTATTTTTCAGAATTGAAATGAATTTGATTTATTTCGGTAAAGTTGCAGCAATTTGTGAGATTTAAATTTAAACCGAAAATAGCTAAAGTTACACGGACAGGACACCCACACGAGCCTATGACTGGTGGGCCGTGCCCACGTTGGCAGCCACGTGGTGCCGACGTGGCAACCAAGTGCCTCACCGGCGGCCAGAGGTGGTCGTCGCCGGCGATACGGCGCTCGCACGGGCCAACTACCTACACTACGAGGCTCAGCGCGTCGAGGTGAACAAGCTAGTACCAGCGCCGCCCTTATTTGGTCGCCGGAGCAAGCTCGTCGGCGAAGTGCTGCGGCGGTGCTCACGGTTCAACGACGCGGCGACGATTCGGGACGCAATCGAGCAAAGCGTGCATGCTATGAGGATCAGTAGCTCACCAGCAGCACGCAGGGCTTGACGGCGTGGCAAGGGGAGGTCCGGTTCGCCGGAATTCATGGCACCGGTGTTGGGGAAGATGAGGTCGATGACGGCGCTACGGGTCGATTGGGGTCGATTCTTCTTGCAGTGCGAGCATGTCGGCCACGGCGGTGCTGATGGTGGTCACGGTTGGGCTTGGGGAGGCTCTGAACGGCGGCGAGGGAGATGGCCGGGGCGAGCTAGGGTTTCATCTGGGGCAAATTTTGGAGCAGGGGAGGAAGACTCCGAAGCTCCAGGTCGTCATTGGGCTTTTATATGGCGCCAAGGTGCGCCTCGTCATGCCTCCGATCGAGGAGGTGCTGCCACGGCGAGGAGAAGAGGAGCACGCCGTCGTGCTGTCCTCCATGCGTTCGAAGAGGATGAGGATGACCCCTCTCCTCTGTTTTTTTAGACGAAGGGGTATGTGGGTGGCCTCGTTGGGCTGTGGCTTGGGCCGGGTTGCTGGGCTGCTGTTGGGCTGCTCGGCCAGGTAAGGTCCAGGTGAGGCTTTCTCCCATTTTTTCTCTGTTTTTTATTTCTCCTTTTGTATATTTTCTATTTTAACTCATATTTGAATACCATTCTATTTGCAGATATTTGTAATTATGCTAATCCATTCAAGATTTAGTATACCGACTATTGTTTCACTATTCAATTTGAATTCACATTTTATATTAGATTATTTGCATATTTATGAACTTATTCAAAATAGCAAATAGACATGAGTTGTTATTTTCACTTCAATTTCCTTTTTGTTTTGAATTCCTATTTAATTTAGAAATATAAGAGTTGATACCTTCTGCTCAAGGTATTTCTGAAGTTGTTATTATGTCTTAGTTCCTATTTGAGAAATTAATCACTTGCCTCGTTAGTTTCGTGTGAGCAACATTTTATTAAGGTTTTGTAGGTTTGATGATCACCCATATTCATTAGCATTTGTGTTCTGGTCTATTAACACTTTGAATTATCTAGAGTAGGTATTACTCTCCTCAAGGTTGGGTCTTAATTATATAGATCGGTGATTGATATGAGTGGTTATTCACCACACATGGGTTTTAATTGTGAGTATAAGCACTAGATGTTTCTTAGGTTTAATTAGTGAAGCATAGAACTTAGCTAATGAGCAATTCTAGGGTCCTAATTATATTCACCTAATGGCATGTGATTTGGAACTCAAATGTGAACTAGGTTTATGGTGATGATCATCCAAGTGATGCACCAACTAGGGTTTAGTCTTCCCCTATCCATGATAAGGTGGTTACTTGCTTATTATTTGATGTTCTCCCTTAGTTACTAAGGGATTGAGAATTGGTTCTATTTGACTCCACTATTGTTATCCTTAATTCATTATTAAAGTAACTAAATTAGATATGGTTCTTTTTATAGTTAACTTTGGTTCTAATGATGAATAGTTTCTCATCATATAAAGTATAGAGTTTGACTCTAAGGTTTTCTTATGTTCTTTAATTGAGGAATAAGTGGAATATAAATGTGGTAGGATTCTACTTATGATCACCAAGTTATTCACAAGTTAAGGTTGGGATATAAGCCTAGAGTTGTTTACTAGTGATCTTCCTATAATTTCATGTGGGGAATGATATCTACTTATCATATAGGTTTTAACATATGGCTTACTCTTCTATTTCTCCAAAGTATGGTCATGGCACTATCATGAGCAATTTGTTCTCAATGGCTTGTACTCCCAATTCTTAGAGTATATGATCATTACCCAATGGTGATGATCATGCATGGTATGGGCTTCCTTAAGTATCACTAAAAATATTTAGATATGGTTATTCCAATTACCCCTCTCACTTCACAAGGTCTTGGATTATAATCTATGGTTCTACTCAAGGAATGATGATGTGATTAACTAAATATGTGGTTTGCCTAAGAATTCTACCTTGCTAGCTTCGTAGCTTGTTCTTCAGGAAATCCGATAAACCCGCATCTTGTGGCATGTCTCCACCTCCTAGCTGCTTCATCTTGATCCTAACTATTTTATGGAGTGGCTTAATGTGTTGGTCTTCTTGCATCAAGGTGCAAGATGGTGAAATGGATGAAGTGTGATGCTCCTTTTTAGGCTTGGGCATGCTCTAGTAACATGACACATGGGTGGATGACTCTTGCTTTAAATTGATGAATAAGGTGCTTGGTGTCATGCTCTCATCCATAGCAATCCTTTAAGCATGAGGTGGCATAGCTTAGGATTCAAGCTATGTAGATATTTTCATCCTATGTGGCATTGAGATTATCCTCTCATGTGATTTATTTTTGGATAGCCAAGTGGCTTTTGTTACTAAATATCTTGTGAATGATTTTATGCTTGTGGTTGAGTCACTATATCATATGTGATTGTATTTATATTATTATTGGGATCAAAATGTCAAAGATAAGGATTATACCCCAATTTTGAATGGTGATGTTTGATTTCACCAAGGCATGATCATATGAGTTTCAAAATACTCATAGTTTATTTTATTCAAATAGTTTGAACTATAATTCGTAATGTAAACGAATTTAGTTTTGTGATATTCCTCATATTTAATAAATTATGATTGAAATCGAAGGTGTGGCTTTTATGCACTTAGGTCCTTGTGTTTTGCTATATTTGGTATTTAGTTTTAAAGTGAATTCAATTGTACCTCAAGGTAGTTGCTTAACTTTTAAATGTTAATACTTTAGAGTGTGCTTCTTATCTCTTTAATGGTTATATACCTCTCCCATCTCTATGGTTTAATGATAAGCTTTTGTTGGTGTTAAGTTCAGGAGTTAGTTCAAGAAATACCATGAGGTTCATGGTAGGAATATTTATTTGTTAAAGACATGGAAAAGATAAGTCAAGAGTAATTCTCTCCATTTCTTATTGTTAGTTGATTTCCAATTGAATAGATGTTCTTATGTTATGGCAAGGAATATCATGTTGTGATCTTTAATAAGATCAGGTAGTTGATCATTGAGTAAAGTGTTGTTGTGTTGATTATTAGTTCCATTTGATCTAACCCCTTAGATCAAATTATCTCTACCCAGATCAAGGTTTTAGCAAAGTCACATTGAGGTTTATAGCGCTTGACTTGATGAGCTACTTCCATTCCACCAAGGTCAAGTGAAACTTCGATTCATCGTGGATTGTTTTACTTTAAAGCGCGAAAATTCCCGCATTTTCTATGCATGAATGCAATGCACACATCTGTTTCCTCTATTTTTGTAACCCCAATACACTGGGATATTACAGTCTCTACCCCTTAAACTAAACTTCGTCCTCGAAGTTTGATCTCTCTCACGTTTCCGGAGTGTGGTTCGACTTATGCGGACTTAAACTTTTCTCGAACTCCGTATTGATCTTACTTGATATCATTGATTATATCCCTTGTCCAGATTCTTCCTGGAATCCTTTAGTGTCTGTCTCTGAACTATGGCTTCTTACTTCAATTCCATGATTTCTTTCAGTATCATAATCTTGTTTCCTTTCTCATTGAAGATTCAATGATTGGGACTTCTTCTGGTGCTGCTAGTCTTAACTGGAGACTTATTTGCTAACATATTCCTAATTGGTAAATAGGTCTTTGTTTTTCCCTTACTACCAAAACTTCAATATTGGGACTTAGTAAGGTACTTGACATGGAAATAGTCGTGATGGTTTATTCCTAAGAATGAATTAGACTAATTTAGTCCATCCAATCATGGTTTATAGTTGATACTTATAACTATTTTGGGTTATTTAGGTTCCAGGAAAGGAATCCTTCTATTAGTCTTTGATTTTGGTATTATCAATTTTCTTCGGTCTTTGGCCTTCTTGCTCTGTTTGGTCTCCGATATTTCCTTCGTCCAACTTCATTAACCTTAGTTTACTTGAGCTATCGTACTTCTGAGTAAATATTTCTCACTTTCTCAAGTTATAGTCCACTTCTTACTTCCTCGAGGTATAAACCTCGGCTTCTGGTCTGACATCCTTCTGAAAGTATTGTTCAACAATCTTATGAAAATAAGATCGAACTCCCTCTCAGTTCAGACCTTGTTCTTTTATTTTGCTCAAAGTATTGAGTCATTGTACATCCAACTCAATCATTACTCTACCCCTTAGAGTTTTCTTATGGTCTTCAACTCCTTTTCTTCCAACCATTGGACTTATGATTAGAATATTGGTATAGGTCTTGTTTATGATTTATATTCCTCTAAGGTTTTGCGAAGAAACTTTGTGGTATATCCACTCAATTGTGGACATCCAATTTGAATCCTTTGACTAAATGTTTATAGATCTAGCTATTTGGCTGGCAATATTTTTTTATTTGTTCACAAACTTTTGTTACAACTAATTAAATCGTGGACTATTTGTAATACCAATCGATACCAACTTGTGGTTATTATACCAACCGTGGCTATTTGATATCTAAAAATGGATTCTATTATAGGTTCCGATCAACTCGGACGAGACATCTTCTACTTTATCTCGCGAGTATTGATATTATACCAATTGTGGTCTTCGATATCGACTATGGTCTTCTTATGTCCGCTTCTGATTTCATATATCACCTTCCTTCATTCGAGGTTTATTTTGCAAGAAAACCACCGGGCTGACACTATGAATATAGTATCCTAAGTGATTTCCCATGCATACCCTCTTTCATGATGACTAGGGATCCGCTTGAGCTTCACCATAATCATCATATTTCTCACCTTCATGCTTCTTCTCGTACTAAAGTACTCCTCTGTTGAGGTAAGCATGAGTTTCCGATTGTACTTCTTTCGGAGTATTGTGGTTACTTCCCACAACTTTACTTCATTTCCCCGATGAACCTTCATCTTGTCTTCGGAATCTTCGAATTCGTCACTTCCTCACACGAATACCATTACCCTCTAGATCTATAGCATTAAGTAAGAACTTGATATAGCAACATGCATTTGCATACCAAAGTCAAACTTCATGTATGGATCTAGTCAAACAATGAAAATCCAATAAAATCCAAGAAGATTCAGCTTTGTGCTTATAATACACATCATCATAAGCCTGAATATGATTGTTGAGTAAGACGTCTCTAAACATCAGGCTTAGATGTGTAGTATAGAACACCACATAATATAGGTTTATTTCGTGATACTTAGCACGAATATAGGGAATTCTATTATTTGTCTCAACCTTTACCTTAATTGCACATTTGTAATGAGATAAACTTGAAACAAAGTGGTCTAGGATAGTTGTGGTTAACCTGATTTTCTTTGGAAGTACTACTTGACTTTTATTTTATTGAGGACTATCTCACATGATATGTCTAAGTTCTAACGTCGCTACTCTAAACACATAACTATGGAAATATAGCTCATATACTTCCATATGTTCTTACCATATAACTAGGGTTCTGATGTACTGGACACAGTTCCCATGGTTTTAGAACACAATTCTTGCACTATGGATGAACACCTGACTTCTTATTGTACTTCTCCTAAATATTTATGATGTTCTATTCCATCACATAATGATTCTTAGGTGAATCATATATGATTAGCTACTCTACCATGTAAGTAGACATATATTATTCCTATCACTCTTTCTTATTTCCCATGATTGACTCATCATGGTCTATACTACCTCATATAACTCATAGTTATCACTTACTATCAACTGTTTCACAAGTTTGGATAGATTTTACTTACCCATTACTTAACTTGGTCTACATCTTCTATTAGGATATCTTAATTATCTTCATCACTTGATATTACTCCTATCATAGGTCTAATAACTCTTACTTCATCATAACATATGTTGGTACACATCTTCCAATAGGATAGCTTCCTTATGGTTGTATCCTCTCTTTGGACTACCATGTATTGTATACCAACTATGGTCTACTCATCTATTGTTATAAAGACTTTTTGATGTGCTACATATTTAGGATTAGCTAACTAACTTCACTTAGGAAAGATAGGTAGGAAATGTTGACTCAAGTGTGTCAGGATTATTCTCAAGTGAATATCCATCTCAAGTCATAATAAGATTTGGTTTAGCTAAGACAACTTCCTATAGACACTACCAATCCTATAGGTCTCCTTTAAAGGGTTTTAATCCTAAGGTCAAAGCATTTGCTTCGATACCAAGCTGTGGTGACCCGGCATACCACCGCATGGTGTAGTATGCAAGTCTGATATAAAACCAATGAAACACCGTTCCACTAGTATTATATCGCTCGAGTGGTACAACGAAACATATGCGGGTCCAAGGCATGTCTATAGAATTACAACATTGACTCGTTACATAAGATCATCACGGCCTCCTACTTTACAATGAGGTAAAATTGCAAATAAACTCCGGAAGAACGACTCGTAGTCTAGACTTATCACGAACTCTATTTGTAGAGTATTTAACTAGCTAAAGAGGCTAAGAATAGATTCTAGCTAAGTAGGAGCTAGGTTTAGGAAACTAGTTCCCTTCTATGGCTAAACTAGGTTTTCTCCTTGCTTCGGATGTGGTATTTGACTCCTCCGACGTGGTCCTGTCTCTTGAAGTAGTTTGTTGACTTCTCGGTCTTCGAGTTGCACTGTAGATCCTCCTTCGATGCCTCCATATCTAAGCAGGGGATTTAAGAGTGGGATGAGTACGAGCGTACTCAACAAGTTCATTATAGGAAAGAGGAGTTTAATGCACTAGCTACGACATTAGACCGGAGAGTCTAATACCAATGCAAGTTTTCATAACCATTTCTTCAAAAGGTTGCTTTTATTCGGAAGAACTATGTCCGTCGGCCTTCACCGGTTTACTAGAACTTCATGGAGCTCCTTTCCGGCCGCGTTCGCGGTTCCATATCCCGGAACAGGGAGTGACGAGTCACGGTTCTTTACACTCGCGGAGGTGTGTTGCTTTACCCATAAGAGATCTTAACCTTGGTGCCAACCGGGCATATGTTCCCGTCCACACTTCCTTTGGTGTGAGGCCCGGTATAAGGTCTAGCCAATCATGTTCCTCCGCTACCTCGAACACCCACCCTTTGTTGCATACCCCGACCCTGGGTCCTCGTCGGTCCTCTTACACCAATTAAAGATGGACCCCGACCACGACAACAGTTTGGGACTCGTTAACCAAACTCCTTCGCCGGTAGCTGCAACCCATCATAGACCACATTACCGTGGGGAATTAGAAGGGGATCCCCACCCTCAAGTTGTTCCGCAAGCGAGCAACCGCTACGGTAAGCAACAACTATACCGTGGGGAATTAGAAGGGGCTCCCCACCCTCAAGTTGCTCCGCAAGACACAAGCCGCTACGGTAAGCGCATCCGTTGATGAACGAGAGGTGGAAACACTTTTGACTACT
The DNA here is from genome assembly GCF_022539505.1 of Lolium rigidum. Classification (NCBI taxonomy): domain Eukaryota; kingdom Viridiplantae; phylum Streptophyta; class Magnoliopsida; order Poales; family Poaceae; genus Lolium; species Lolium rigidum. Next base: position 20,190,679 of record NC_061508.1, read on the forward strand.
CCATCCCACTCCGGATCTTATGGTTAACACGGGTATTACGGCACAAGAATCATCGGCGACATTTGTTGTTTAATCCTAGATGGATATTAACCCTTGCAATGGAACCTCCACCATATCAACACAATCCATGGTTCCATTGCCCACCACATAGTCATATTCATAGTTATGAAAGTAGTGGTTTTGGTTTTTATGCAATCGTGATAACCATAGTACTTTGCAAGTAATTTGATAAAAGTACTCAAATGACATGAGCAAGTGATGAACTTGCCTTTCTTGACTGCAAGATTATGCAGTCAAGGTCTTCGATACGCAATAACTCCAAATTCTGAAATAGCATCATCGTCCGGTAAGGACGATGTTTAAAAGATTGGCAAGGATGCAATAATGCATAAGAATGAGATGCAATCGCTCTAAGCGTGACCTAACCCCGATGATTTAGGATTAGTAAGTTGTAATAATTGGTTTAGGGGGTGTTGCACTTTTTAGAGTGATTCACATACAAGGTTCCGATTCGGGTGTGATTACTTGGTATTATAAACGGGTAGATCATAAAGCATAATAATCAATTGAGTACACAAAGAATGATAATTGGCATAATGTTATCAAGTAAAGAACGAGTGGTTAGTTTTAACACTATATGGCATGGTTAATGATTAATTATTATATACTTCAAAAGAATAATCTTTGAAGAACATGTGCTTAATAAAGAACAAGTAGGATAATTAGGTTGGTGGGTTCTATGGTTAACTATGGTTCCAATTGGTTTTGGAGTAGATATTAGATGGATCACAACCTAGTTGGATTCATAAACACCAGATGGAGTTATGCCTAGGCATCCTAAGTAATTAATTACACATGGTTGCTATTAAGATTGGTTTATCTTGCTAGTGATAGGCGGCTAGGGTTTATAGGTTCTTATAAGCGGGGTTGAAGATGATTCCTTATTTTCTTCAAAAGAATAACTTTTGAAGAACATACTTCTTATATAATAAGAAGTATAACAATTAAGGTTGAGGTTGTCTAGGTTTTGTTATTGGATTCACTAAGTAAGGAATGGTGGTTTCCTAAGTAGGATGTTTAATAATTATTTTACACTAATAGGGTTTAGTGGGCATGGGATATAATGATAAATATTGGGTATAGATGATATTGGAGCTCATCACGGTGGTGTGATGCTAGTTAAGGTTAATTAAGGATGAGATCCTTGTGATAGGAACTAGGTTTGATTAACATGAACACATGGGATGCTAGTTAGTAGTGATAGGGTTCCCATATGTTATGTGGATTTGAACAAGCATTAAGTTGCTAAATATGAATCTATGGTTACTAATGAAGTAACATGATCACATGTTACTGTCACATCCCAAAATTTTCCAAATTTTGGAATGTGAAATATAAATAAAATTTAAGCTTGGTTGGTTGTCTTGATTTAAATTTTTTAATAAAATAAAAATTGGTGTTACTTAAAACTATTTCCCAAAAATGGAGTTTTCAAAAACATGCATTGCATTCATAAGCATCATGGCATCTTTGCATTCCTTAGGAAAATTTGAGCAAAATTTAAATTTATAAAGAAACCTTAAACCCGAAGAAATGCAAATAAAGCATGTAGGCCTATGTGCTAAATTCGAATTTATTAAAATATTTTTTTTAAACTAAAAGTGGTTCCAATATATTCTACATTCAATAAGGGATCCACTAATATTTTATTTACAATTTTCTAACTTGATTTAAGTTACTTTTGAAGTAATTAGTTTTCAGTTTTTTTTTATAGTAACTCAAGAAACAAAATAGAGAAGAAGAAAAAAAAAACAAAGAAGAGGAACGAGTCTTGGCAGCCAACGACTCTAAAACGAGTCAGCCCAACCGTGCATCACACGCGCACGGCCACACGACCAGCGACGCACAACGCAGCGTTTCGTTTTTCTTTTTCGGGTGACGTGTGGCCCCACAGCCACGTCAGCTCGTCTTCAAGCCCAGGCAATGGACGGGTCGCATCGTGCGTCCGTTTCGAGCGTTTCTTCCTCATTTGATTGCGGGCGATTTAAGTCACCATTTGACGCACCGTTTCTTCCTACTTAAGCCCCATTCTCTCCCCTCTATTTCCCCTCAAACCTCACAGAACGGGAGCCACCAGGCTGCTCGAATTTGACCTCGCAAGTCTGCGGTACCCGTGACTTCCCGGGACGATTCCGGTGAGCACAGTCCATATCTTGACCTCTAGTTTCTTCCAAACTTCCTATCTTTTCATTTCGCATCTCTCAGACTTTATTTCGCAAATTTTGGTGCACCACAGCGACAGAGCTATATTCATCTGCGAGTACGTTCACGGGAAAATTCTCCGGCGAGCGATTTCCGGCGAACTACTGCGCCTTGACGTCCGCGACTTCTCCATCGAGTTCCTCTTGCGAAAACTAACTCCGTCGTCTGCCCCACCATCGCCAAGGAGCACCAGAACGTCAACGCCGGCGACATCAGACGACATTGCTGTGAGCCACCTGTGTTCCCGTACGTGAGCAATTCTTTGTTTTTCTTTTCCTTTTATTCTCTTTCCTTGCAATCACCGGATCTAGATCCTAAGGCTGGTATCAACTCACTTAGATGAAGGGGTATCAGCCAATCAAAATCAGCCACTTGTCATATGTGTTCTAATTTTCGGATATTTAGGACAGGACATGTTACAATCTTTGAAAAATCATATCTTGAGTTCTACAAATCGAAAATTTACAAATAATATGTCCCCGAACTCAGAACAATGTGTAGAATCTGTTTTTTTTTGCGAGAAATCCACCAATCTATTAATAATCATCAACGAGTAGTACAAATAAGCCAAAAGGTAAAGAAAATTACAAATTGGTACTCGGACCACCTAGCGACGACTACAAACACTAGCACGAGCCGAAGGCGCGCCGCTGTCCTCGCCCCTCCATCACCGGAGTCGAGGCAAAGCTTGTCGTAGTAGAGCTTGTTGTAGTAGACGGACGGGAAGTCGTAATATTACACTTTTGCATCATTATCGTTCACGCTTTTACAGAAACACAATTAGAGTATTTTGGGTATAAGATTTGTTCTACAAAATATTTTTGAGCGATTCTTTTGCTACTAGCAGAAAATCAAATCCTATGTACAGTACTATCATAAACTAAATTTGTAGTCTCCGTTATTTTTATTTCTATAATTTATATAGTGTTGTAGACCTTTCTAGTGTTTGAAAATGTTTTGAATAGAGTAAACAACACTAAAATTTGACCATGTCATCATGCATATAGGATACAACCAGAGAACTATGTAAGTTTGTTTTGTGAAATTTAACTCACATATGCACGCATATTCTATTTCTTGTGATTGTCTATGCATGTGTGCTTATGTAGTGTTTTGGTTTGTAGATTGTTTGGATTGTCAAGAGTGCTTTTATGACGAGTGCACCAATCCCTCTCCTCACTACCAAGGCAAGTGTCACTCATGTCCTATGTTTTCTATGCATGTAGTTTTTACTTAGTAGATATTGCATGTCTAGGACGTTTTCAAGGTATATGCTATGCTATGCTAATCCTATAGTCTTAGGATTTCCTCTAGTTTCCCTTAAGTTGCCATCGTAGGTAGTTTTGCTTAGCCATGCTATTAGATACGTGGTTGGGATATCATGATGAGATGAGATGAAGAAATATGTTTTTGTTATAAATGAAAACAACTTGATAAATGAAACCCACGGGCGGATTGGTATGAGTGGAGCGTCCGCACGGTGAAAATTGGTGGGGTCCGCCGCCCGGGAACAAAAGAGATTGGACATGTTTCATGTTTAGTAGCTTCTTGTACAGCCGCATGTCATATGGGCTCTGTCTTGACTAAGTAGGTTGTAGGGTCCTCGTCCCGACGTGACCGACGAGATGTAGATGTGTAGGTTGGTACGGGTCCGTCCGGAGGGCTCGGGGCCTTACTTCCGAAAATTGTCTCGTCTTAGTCTTCTCCCGGCCATTTGAGCAAAATGAGCATCATGGTGGAGAAGGGGCTGACTAAGTCGTGCGGGTAAAGTGTACAAACCTCTGCAGAGTGTAAAAACTAAGTACTTAGCCGTGTCCCCGGTTACGGACAACTTTGAGCAACTAGATCTGGAGCTGTTGGAAGATCTCTCTCATCCCAATTTCTAAGTTAAAACTTGTTGGGAAACTTGGGTAGTAAAATAAGTAGCTGGATCGTCTGGTGTCTATCCCTGGTGAGCCAGTGTGATGAGAACCTGGGTTCATGCTCTTAGGAGATATATTTTCAAAGACAAATGTTGTTTGCAAAAAGATAGGGAAAATGCTGCTTTCGCAAATAAGCCAAGCTCCACTTAGCCAAATAATCATGTAAGTGTTAGGTGCCATTTGTGTCCACCATATGACATCTTGCCAATACAATTCCAAAATGTATTGACCCTTGTGGCTGTAACCTTTCATGTTGCGTGTCACTACTCGATTAAGTAATGTCTGGATTAGGATCACGAGTCTTCGCTCAACATGTCTCGCTGTGGCATCATGAAGAAAGATGGCTCCATGCTTTTACTTTACCGTTGTGAACTACGAATAAATGCTAGCCATGGGCTATGCAAGTTGTAATGAACTATTTTATTTCCGATGGATCATGCGATGTAATAAAGACCTTTGTTTCTTGGTATTACATCTTAAACTGTGTGTGCTAGCGATTGATCCAGGGACTAGCACAGTAAAGCACAGGGATCGGCACCCTACCGGGTGAGGTCACTACAGATGGTATCAGAGCATTGTGTTGACCATAGGTTCGTGACCCTAGGTTTGGATTAGAAATAGGAAGACCCTAGGATGAAATTTTTGTCTAATCCTATTTCAAAAAAAGTGTGCTTTGTGAACTTCTAGTACTACTCATCTATTCCATCTTCAGAAATGTTTTCCTCTTGCCTTAGATGACCTACCTTATGAAATCCATCAAGGAAGTAGAGATGATGACCTTGTATCTGAAGTGAGGGATTGATGCTTCATGTGATATTCTTCGACTCCGCAACAAGAATTTTATGGAAGACCAATGAAGAACTTGAAGAAAGACTTCGATGCAAACTGCACAACATACGAGGATACACCGAAGGAGCGGAATAAAAAATTGATGCATCCAATATAGAAATAGACTAGACCACCATTAGTTCTCTTTTAGCGAACCAACGATAAAGTAACAAAGTATTGATCTTACCAAAATGTGGTATGACCATACTATTTTGTTTGTGTTTGAACCATGTTGCTTGATGCTTGTTAGATGATTGTTGTTTGTCTGAATTGCTTTGATCTCGTTGTGTTTGGGTACGAATTCTCCCTTAGAATCTTTCTATCTATTCTCATCTATACCCAACCCGAGAGAATGTTTTCTCGGCAACTCGCCATGAAGACAATAGTAGTGAAACCAACCACGATGATTCTTATCAAGGTGAAGAAGGATATAATGTGAGATATGCAAAACCGTAGTTAAGGATCGATAGAAGTGTTTTCAAAACAATTCAATAATGGGGACTGAAACATTGATTCAATTCTCAATAGAAGTTTTTATCAAACTTGTGAGGTTGACCAAGTGTTAGAATACGAGATTCAATAAATCAAATACGGGGTAATGATCAGGGTGCAGGAATGGATTGATCACCATTCCTACTACTCTTATTATTCGCTTTCGTAATGTTGACTTTGCGAATCTAGAGAGACATACCTACAAAAGAGACGTCGATGATAAGCCTAAACCTTAGGGTGAAGAAATATTATACCCTTATAGTTGGCAAGTGCTGCCAAGCGTAGGACTACAACGAGATTGAAGATCTAGCCACTAGATGAAGAGTGGTGGAAGGTTGTTGTCGAAGACACCAATAAACAAAGATGATGAATGTCGTGAAGTTCTCTCATCTTGGTCTTCCAATTGACCCAAAGAGTGACCCGTCAGTATCAAAAGTACTTCGACCACGAGCCCATAGGGATTAGAAGCCAACCATGAGGAAAAGCCTACTCAACTCACTTTGGAGTGATATGTTGATCACTATATGTGAATAAACATTCGTCTATTGGATATTAGTTCAAAAGCCATAAGCCATTGATATTTTCAAAAGATGACCTGAGGTCATGTCATATCCTCGGATGTGCCAAGTCATATCCAAGATGAGCTTATCCTAAATCCAAGACCTAAGACTACGTACAAAAAAATATTCTTTTAAGGGTGGTAGCCCACCCCAACATATCCCATACCCATCTTTCTTTCTAGCCTTTCTCCGAATCTCGGGGACGAGATTCCTTTTAAGGGTGGTAGTCTGTCACATCCCAAAATTTTCCAAATTTTGGAATGTGAAATATAAATAAAATTTAAGCTTGGTTGGTTGTCTTGATTTAAATTTTTTAATAAAATAAAAATTGGTGTTACTTAAAACTATTTCCCAAAAATGGAGTTTTCAAAAACATGCATTGCATTCATAAGCATCATGGCATCTTTGCATTCCTTAGGAAAATTTGAGCAAAATTTAAATTTATAAAGAAACCTTAAACCCGAAGAAATGCAAATAAAGCATGTAGGCCTATGTGCTAAATTCGAATTTATTAAAATATTTTTTTTAAACTAAAAGTGGTTCCAATATATTCTACATTCAATAAGGGATCCACTAATATTTTATTTACAATTTTCTAACTTGATTTAAGTTACTTTTGAAGTAATTAGTTTTCAGTTTTTTTTATAGTAACTCAAGAAACAAAATAGAGAAGAAGAAAAAAAACAAAGAAGAGGAACGAGTCTTGGCAGCCAACGACTCTAAAACGAGTCAGCCCAACCGTGCATCACACGCGCACGGCCACACGACCAGCGACGCACAACGCAGCGTTTCGTTTTTCTTTTTCGGGTGACGTGTGGCCCCACAGCCACGTCAGCTCGTCTTCAAGCCCAGGCAATGGACGGGTCGCATCGTGCGTCCGTTTCGAGCGTTTCTTCCTCATTTGATTGCGGGCGATTTAAGTCACCATTTGACGCACCGTTTCTTCCTACTTAAGCCCCATTCTCTCCCCTCTATTTCCCCTCAAACCTCACAGAACGGGAGCCACCAGGCTGCTCGAATTTGACCTCGCAAGTCTGCGGTACCCGTGACTTCCCGGGACGATTCCGGTGAGCACAGTCCATATCTTGACCTCTAGTTTCTTCCAAACTTCCTATCTTTTCATTTCGCATCTCTCAGACTTTATTTCGCAAATTTTGGTGCACCACAGCGACAGAGCTATATTCATCTGCGAGTACGTTCACGGGAAAATTCTCCGGCGAGCGATTTCCGGCGAACTACTGCGCCTTGACGTCCGCGACTTCTCCATCGAGTTCCTCTTGCGAAAACTAACTCCGTCGTCTGCCCCACCATCGCCAAGGAGCACCAGAACGTCAACGCCGGCGACATCAGACGACATTGCTGTGAGCCACCTGTGTTCCCGTACGTGAGCAATTCTTTGTTTTTCTTTTCCTTTTATTCTCTTTCCTTGCAATCACCGGATCTAGATCCTAAGGCTGGTATCAACTCACTTAGATGAAGGGGTATCAGCCAATCAAAATCAGCCACTTGTCATATGTGTTCTAATTTTCGGATATTTAGGACAGGACATGTTACAATCTTTGAAAAATCATATCTTGAGTTCTACAAATCGAAAATTTACAAATAATATGTCCCCGAACTCAGAACAATGTGTAGAATCTGTTTTTTTTTGCGAGAAATCCACCAATCTATTAATAATCATCAACAGTAGTACAAATAAGCCAAAAGGTAAAGAAAATTACAAATTGGTACTCAGACCACCTAGCGACGACTACAAACACTAGCACGAGCCGAAGGCGCGCCGCTGTCCTCGCCCCTCCATCACCGGAGTCAGGCAAAGCTTGTCGTAGTAGAGCTTGTTGTAGTAGACAGACGGGAAGTCGTAATATTACACTTTTGCATCATTATCGTTCACAGTTTTTACAGAAACACAATTAGAGTATTTTGGGTATAAGATTTGTTCTACAAAATATTTTTGAGCGATTCTTTTGCTACTAGCAGAAAATCAAATCCTATGTACAGTACTATCATAAACTAAATTTGTAGTCTCCGTTATTTTTATTTCTATAATTTATATAGTGTTGTAGACCTTTCTAGTGTTTGAAAATGTTTTGAATAGAGTAAACAACACTAAAATTTGACCATGTCATCATGCATATAGGATACAACCAGAGAACTATGTAAGTTTGTTTTGTGAAATTTAACTCACATATGCACGCATATTCTATTTCTTGTGATTGTCTATGCATGTGTGCTTATGTAGTGTTTTGGTTTGTAGATTGTTTGGATTGTCAAGAGTGCTTTTATGACGAGTGCACCAATCCCTCTCCTCACTACCAAGGCAAGTGTCACTCATGTCCTATGTTTTCTATGCATGTAGTTTTTACTTAGTAGATATTGCATGTCTAGGACGTTTTCAAGGTATATGCTATGCTATGCTAATCCTATAGTCTTAGGATTTCCTCTAGTTTCCCTTAAGTTGCCATCGTAGGTAGTTTTGCTTAGCCATGCTATTAGATACGTGGTTGGGATATCATGATGAGATGAGATGAAGAAATATGTTTTTGTTATAAATGAAAACAACTTGATAAATGAAACCCCCGGGCGGATTGGTATGAGTGGAGCGTCCGCACGGTGAAAATTGGTGGGGTCCGCCGCCCGGGAACAAAAGAGATTGGACATGTTTCATGTTTAGTAGCTTCTTGTACGAGCCGCATGTCATATGGGCTCGTCTTGACTAAGTAGGTTGTAGGGTCCTGTCCCGACGTGACCAGCAGATGTAGATGTGTAGGTTGGTACGGGTCCGTCCAGAGGGCTCAGGGCCTTACTTCCGAAAATTGTCTCGTCTTAGTCTTCTCCCGGCCATTTGAGCAAAATGAGCATCATGGTGGAGAAGGGGCTGACTAAGTCGTGCGGGTAAAGTGTACAAACCTCGCGAGTGTAAAAACTAAGTACTTAGCCGTGTCCCGGTTACGGACAACTTTGAGCAACTAGATCCGGAAGTCTGTTGGAAGATCTCTCTCATCCCAATTTCTAAGTTAAAACTTGTTGGGAAACTTGGGTAGTAAAATAAGTAGCTGGATCGTCTGGTGTCTATCCCTGGTGAGCCAGTGTGATGAGAACCTGGGTTCATGCTCTTAGGAGATATATTTTCAAAGACAAATGTTGTTTGCAAAAAGATAGGGAAAATGCTTGCTTTTCGCAAATAAGCCAAGCTCCACTTAGCCAAATAATCATGTAAGTGTTAGGTGCCATTTGTGTCCACCATATGACATCTTGCCAATACAATTCCAAAATGTATTGACCCTTGTGGTCGTAACCTTTCATGTTGCGGGTCACTACTACGATTAAGTAATGCTTGGATTAGGATCACGAGTCTTCGCTCAACATGTCACGCTCGTGGCATCATGAAGAAAGATGGCTCCATGCTTTTACTTTACCGTTGTGAACTCTGAATAAATGCTAGCCATGGGCTATGCAAGTTGTAATGAACTATTTTATTTCCGATGGATCATGCGATGTAATAAAGACCTTTGTTTCTTGGTATTACATCTTAAACTGTGTGTGCTAGCGATTGATCCAGGGACTAGCACAGTAAAGCACAGGGATCGGCACCCTACCGGGTGAGGTCACTACAGTTACTTAGGGTTTATGTTTGGGAATAAATTAGGGTTCATATGAAGTAGTGGAGCTAAGGTTCCTAATTGAATTAGGGTTTTAGGGTTACACATGAAATGATGAGTTCCTAGATTCCTACCATATGGAACTAGGGTTTCTTAATCACCATATAGTTTTATGATTAATAACTTCAATTAAAAGTTGAAGTTATTAATAATTTGGAAATAAAAATAATATTGAATTTGGTATTTTATTATTTTAAATAATTAATAATTAGGTAATTATTAATTAGGGTTTAATTCTCACTAATAAAGATTTAACAAATAATCAATAAGAAAATTTGTTTTAATGTTTTCTTTATTTATTTACTGGTTTTTATTTAATTTGAAGAGTTTTCCTAATTATTGAATTTTAATTGAATTTAGAATTAATAAATAAGGCTTAAATAACAAGTATTAATTAATTGAATTTTTATTAAAAATAAAAATTTCATATTATATTTTTATTGGATAGAGTTTATTTTTAGGATCATATTGATATCTCATTTGGTATTTTTCAGAATTGAAATGAATTTGATTTATTTCGGTAAAGTTGCAGCAATTTGTGAGATTTAAATTTAAACTGAAAATAGCTAAAGTTACACGGACAGGACACCCACACAGTCTATGACTGGTGGGCCGTGCCCACTTTGGCAGCCACATGGTGCCGACGTGGCAACCAAGTGCCTCACCGGCGGCCAGAGGTGGTCGTCGCCGGCGATACAGCGCTCGCACGGGCCAACTACCTACACTACGAGGCTCAGCGCGTCGAGGTGAACAAGCTAGTACCAGCGCCGCCCTTATTTGGTCGCCGGAGCAAGCTCGTCGGCGAAGTGCTGCGGCGGTGCTCACGGTTCAACGACGCGGCGACGATTCGGGACGCAATCGAGCAAAGCGTGCATGCTATGAGGATCAGTAGCTCACCAGGAGCACGCAGGGCTTGACGGCGTGGCAAGGGGAGGTCCGGTTCGCCGGAATTCATGGCACCGGTGTTGGGGAAGATGAGGTCGATGACGGCGCTACGGGTCGATTGGGGTCGATTCTTCTTGCGAGTGCGAGCATGTCGGCCACGGCGGTGCCGATGGTGGTCACGGTTGGGCTTGGGGAGGCTGCGAACGGCGGCGAGGGAGATGGCCGGGGCGAGCTAGGGTTTCATCCGGGGCGAATTTTGGAGCGGGGAGGAAGACTCCGAAGCTCCGGGTCGTCATTGGGCTTTTATATGGCGCCAAGGTGCGCCTCGTCATGCCTCCGATCGAGGAGGTGCCGCCACGGCGAGGAGAAGAGGAGCACGCCGTCGTCGTCGTCCTCCATGCGTTCGAAGAGGATGAGGATGACCCCTCTCCTCTGTTTTTTAGACGAAGGGGTATGTGGGTGGCCTCGTTGGGCTGTGGCTTGGGCCGGGTTGCTGGGCTCGTCGTTGGGCTCCTCGGCCGGTGTAAGGTCCGGGTGAGGCTTTCTCCCATTTTTTCTCTGTTTTTATTTCTCCTTTTGTATATTTTCTATTTTAACTCATATTTGAATACCATTCTATTTGCAGATATTTGTAATTATGCTAATCCATTCAAGATTTAGTATACTGACTATTGTTTCACTATTCAATTTGAATTCACATTTTATATTAGATTATTTGCATATTTATGAACTTATTCAAAATAGCAAATAGACATGAGTTGTTATTTTCACTTCAATTTCCTTTTTGTTTTGAATTCCTATTTAATTTAGAAATATAAGAGTTGATACCTTCTTCTCAAGGTATTTCTGAAGTTGTTATTATGTCTTAGTTCCTATTTGAGAAATTAATCACTTGCCTGTTAGTTTCGTGTGAGCAACATTTTATTAAGGTTTTGTAGGTTTGATGATCACCCATATTCATTAGCATTTGTGTTCTGGTCTATTAACACTTTGAATTATCTAGAGTAGGTATTACTCTCCTCAAGGTTGGGTCTTAATTATATAGATCGGTGATTGATATGAGTGGTTATTCACCACACATGGGTTTTAATTGTGAGTATAAGCACTAGATGTTTCTTAGGTTTAATTAGTGAAGCATAGAACTTAGCTAATGAGCAATTCTAGGGTCCTAATTATATTCACCTAATGGCATGTGATTTGGAACTCAAATGTGAACTAGGTTTATGGTGATGATCATCCAAGTGATGCACCAACTAGGGTTTAGTCTTCCCCTATCCATGATAAGGTGGTTACTTGCTTATTATTTGATGTTCTCCCTTAGTTACTAAGGGATTGAGAATTGGTTCTATTTGACTCCACTATTGTTATCCTTAATTCATTATTAAAGTAACTAAATTAGATATGGTTCTTTTTATAGTTAACTTTGGTTCTAATGATGAATAGTTTCTCATCATATAAAGTATAGAGTTTGACTCTAAGGTTTTCTTATGTTCTTTAATTGAGGAATAAGTGGAATATAAATGTGGTAGGATTCTACTTATGATCACCAAGTTATTCACAAGTTAAGGTTGGGATATAAGCCTAGAGTTGTTTATGTGGTGACCCGACATACCACTGCATGGTGTAGTATGCAAGTCTGATATAACACCAATGAAACACCGTTCCACTAGTATTATATCACTCAGAGTGGTACAACAGAAACATATGCGGGTCCAAGGCATGTCTATAGAATTACAACATTGACTCTATTACATAAGATCAGCACAGCCTCCTACTTTACAATGAGGTAAATCTGCAAATAAACTCCAGAAGAACGACTCGTAGTCTAATTCTATCACGAACTCTATTTGTAGAGTATTTGATTAGCTATAGAGGCTAAGAATAGATTCTAGCTAAGTAGGAGCTAGGTTGAGGAAGCTAGTTCCCTTCTATGGCTAAACTAGGTTTTCTCCTTGTTGGATGTGGTATCTGACTCCGCTGACAGTGGTTCCGTCTCTTGATGTAGTTGTTGACTCCTCGGCCTTCGAGTTGCACTCGTAGATCCTCCTTCGATGCCTCCATATCTAAGCGGGGATTTAAGAGTGGGATGAGTACGAGCGTACTCAACAAGTTCATTATAGGAAAGAGGTGTTTAATGCACTAGCTACGGCATTAGACCGTAAAGTCTAATACCAATGCAGATTTTCATAATCATTTCTTCAAAGGGTTGCTTTTATTCGGAAGAACTATGTCCGTCAGCCTTCACCGGTTTACTAGAACTTCATGGAGCTCCTTTCCGGCAGCGTGTCGCAGCTTCCATATCCCGGAACGAGGAGTGACGAGTCACGGTTCTTTACACTCGCAGAGGTGTGTTGCTTTACCCATAAGAGATCTTAACCTTGGTGCCAACCGAGTCTAGTTCTCGTCCACACTTCCTTTGGTGTGAGGCCCGGTATAAGGTCTAGCCAATCATGTTCCTCCGCTACCTCGAACACCCACCCTTTGTTGCATGCGCCGACCCTGGGTCCACGTCGGTCCCATTATTCCCGTAGATTTCAAGGTGGACCCCGACCACGACAACAGTGCTGGGCTCTACCATACACTCCTACGCCGGTGGCTGCAACCCATCATAGACCGCAATACCGTGGGGACTTAAGGCTTCCCCAGCCTACCACTTGTTCTTCGAATGACAAGTGTCTACGGACTATGCCGTGGGGACTTAAGGCTTCCCCAGCCTACCGCTTGCCACCGACAGATACAAGTGTCTACGGTAAAGCGCATCCGTTGATGAACGAGCGGTGGAAACACTTTTGACTACTCCGTCCCACTCCGGATCTTATGGTTAACACGGGTATTACGGCACAAGAATCACTGGCGACATTTGTTGTTTAATCCTAGATGGATATAAACCCTTGCAATGGAACCTCCACCATATCAACACAATCCATGGTTCCATTGCCCACCACATAGTCATATTCATAGTTATGAAAGTAGTGGTTTTGGTTTTTATGCAATAGTGATAATTATAGTACTTTGCAAGTAATTTGATAAAGATACTCAAATGACATGAGCAAGCGATGAACTTGCCTCTCTTGACTGCAAGATTATGCAGACAAGATCTTCGATACGCAATAACTCCAAATTCTGAAATAGCATCATCGTCTGGTAAGGACGATGTTAAAAAGGTTGGCAAGGATGCAATATTGCATAAGTATGAGATGCAATCGCTCTAAGCGTGACCTAACCCCGATGATTTAGGATTAATGAGTTGTAGTGATTAGTTCAGGGTGTGTTGCACTTTTAGAGTGATTTTCAAACAAGGTTCTCATTAGGGTTGATTAACTTGGTGATATAAACAAGTAGTGCAATATATCACAATAATAACATTACTAGCACACAACAATAACATTAAGCATAAACTTAACATGTAATGAACAGTCGTTAGTTGTGGTACTACATGGCATGGTTAATGATTACTTATCATATACTTCAAAAGAATAACTTTTGAAGAACATGTTCCTTGATAAAGAACATGTATGATAATTAGGGTTGTGGAGTTCTATGGTTTATTATGGTTCTAATTGGGTTCTAGAGTAAGGATTAGGTGGATCCCAACGAAGTTGTAATCATCAAGAGCCAAAGAGATATGGTTTTAGTGAAGCACATCTTAAGCAAATAATTATACATAAGTGCTATCAAGGTTGGTATACCTTGCTGATGATAGCTGGCTAGGGTTTATAGATCCTATTAAGCAAGGTTGATGGCTACTCCATATTTTCTTCAAAAGAAAAACTTTTGAAGAACATACTCCTTAAATAATAAGAAGTATCTTAATTAAGGTTGAGGTTGTCTAGGTTTTGCTATTGGATCCACTAAATAAAGAATAGTTGGTTCCTAAATAGAATTATTCATAATTATGAAGCACTTATAGAGTTTAGTGGAGTATGAGCATGTAATGCAAAATATGGGCATGGATGCTATCGGAGTTCATCACAATGGTGTAATGCTAAGTATGGATGATTAAGGATGCTGGTTTTGGTAATAGGATATAGGGTTTACCCTTGGTTGATCCTATTTGATCACCTTGGTTTGATGAGTATGCATACAAAGGATGCTAAATTATTAGAGATAGGGTTCCTATATTTGATATAGACATGAACAAGCATTTAGTTGCTAATTATGAAATTATGCATGAGAATAAAGTAGTATGGTTACATGTTATAACCTAGGGTTTAGGTTAAAAGCACCCTAGGGTTAATATGAATTAATGGATTAACATTATATATATATATTTTAGAAGACTTAATAAAATATGATAGATACTATTAGGGTTTAGTGTTTCTTTTTAATTAATAGTAGAAGTAAGGATCAATTAGGATTTTCATATGATTAAACATAATTATCAAGAAATATTTGTTGTTTCATATGGCATTTTAATGTAAAGTAATATCTAACATTTATTTATGTGAAGAATAGAAACAAGAGAATTACTCGGTTAGTGTTTAGGTTTTAATAGTTTAAGATTTAAAGTTCTAAAATTTAGGAATAAAAATCTATATTATTTTCTTTTAGACTTTATATGATTTGTTGTTACTTTTTCTGTTTAGGAATTTTCTTTTGTCAAAATTTTTTTCTATTTGGATTATGATTATATCTTTCTTTTATTAAATATATTTCTTAAAGAAAAATAAGCCAAAAAGGCTAGTTGGGCTGAGCCCAATTGATCCAGATGGATCAACCGACCGAGTCAGCTCCCCTTGTCGATCAGCCCCGAACCGACCCACCCCTCTCTCTCTCTCGTCGTCCTCTCCTTCTCACATTTTTCACGCACGCGAACGCTCCCATGGCCCCTGCCGGCTACCGCCTCGCCGATTTTCCCCGGCCATCACCGGCTCCTCCCGGCGTCGGAGAGATGGGGCTTTGGTCCGCCTCAAGGTGCTCTACACTTCCCCCTCTTTGATTTGATTCCCGTGGCCTTGGTTGCTCGCCCCGTTTGGGAACCCTAGCTCGTCTCCGACGTGACTCCGGACGGTCGCCACCTTCTCCGGCGCCACCGACACATGGCGTTGGTCCGCCACTCCAAGCTCTCCAACCTCCCCCACCTCAATTTATCTATCGCCGACTGTCGCGCACGCGCACGACCCTTGAAACCCGACCTCGTCGTCGGTGTGATTCGGCCATCGCCGCCCCCCTTCAGCGCTGCGGCCCGACTCATGTGGCTCCGCCTCCTCGGCTCTTGGTCTGATGTTGCTGGGACGGTGGGGTGCTGGCGCTGTGGTGCCTACCTTCGGTGAACTGATGCTGCGGTTTGATGGGGTGCCGCCGATGTGCTCGTGGTGATGCGATGTTTGGACGTGATGCCGCCCTCTACCTTGACGCCGACGGGATGGCGCCATGGACGCAACCCCGGTGCTCGGTCTCTTCCTCTATTCGTCCGCACCACCGTGAGCTATTCCCTCTCTCCCTCTCTCTCTCGTATTCTCTATAACTATGAATTTGTTGGCCAAGAACCTGTGTGTGCTTGGCAGATTATGGCATATGCTTGGGAGTGCTATTGATGTGCTATATGACTTGTAAATTTACTAGTGAGTTATATTATATGCTTAAGATGGGACCCGCAACTACTAGCTGCTGCATATACATTGTATTGTTAATCGAAGAAGTTCGGTTTCATCGTTGTTTAATCGTATTGGATGACTTCTGGTGAGTTAATCTCTCCCAATATCTGTTCATGGCTATATTGTTTGGACTGCACCATTATTACTGCTCCATACTTGTGCTTAATATGATGCCTACAGTTACTACACCTACTGCATAAGATTGGTAATTTATATGTGGAGTGAAATGCTTCCTTTTTGGATGGATTAATAATCCAAAGCATGTGTAGTTTGTGGTGGCCTTAGTTTGACCAAACTGAATGTATAATTTCAATTAAATGATTTGGTTACATTTGTGTTTATCTCAAGGATGTATTGAGATATGGCGAGTATACCGAGTATTGATGTGTACAGAGACCTTATTTACTTTGTGCTCTTCTTGGTACCTTGATTGTGAGCTTGTATGGTGGCTTTTCTGCTGGCTATATATATGATCCATTGATTTCCAGGAATTAATCCAGGGACAAGTTGATGTTACTGGTTGCTATCTCTTTATAGTTTTGATTGATTAAACTGATAAAAACAGATCTAACTGGCTGCCTTGGTCTTGCCAGTGATGCAAAAGTCTGAGGCTAAATACTTTATTAAGAACAGATACTATTTCTTTTGGTTTGTTTAATTCTATGATGAACTAGCATAGCACTTCTATGCTAATCTGAGAATCATCCCTCCTACCAATTTTCTGTGAGCTATTATCGATAAGAACAGATGCTTGCTTGATCTTGTGGCCTTGCCAATGATGCAAAGACTGAGGCTAATATTTTTGATAAGGGAAGATGCAATTTATGCCCAATAAACTCTATGACGAGACTAGCATACCACTTGTATGCAAATCTGAGAGTTCCCCATACCAAAATGCTTTGAACTAAACCAAAATTAATATATGCTAGATGATGATCTTAAAGATCAACCTGCTGTAGCAGAGTGGACTAGCTTGTGGTGATGCTGTTCTGGTGGTGAACCTTGATCACCGTTACTTGTGCTTGTTGCCATGTTCCTCCTCTCCTTCTCCTTCTTGATCTCCTTCCTATTGATCTAGTTGCTATGTGACTCGGTTGGCTAGTTCTAATGTTGTCCTACCCAACGGATATGTATGCGTGTGGGTTCGGATATCAACATCCGAGTTGTCTGGTGTTTTTTCTTTCAGTTCTTGATCTTCCGGTGGATCCTCGCTAGTACAATGGATGGCTAGCCGAGCTGATGATACACCCGTGTGCTATAGAAATGGTTGGTACTCGTTTTGGCTAAGGGAAAATATCATATGGCCGGGTGTCTCGTTGTTGGCTTTTATACTACTGGACTACTTGCTGTGTGGTGGAAAGCACACAGGTTGCATGTAGTGATTAAGGTGCTTGCAAGTGGCCCCTTTCTCCATGTGGATGTTAACAAGTTGGTTTAGTTCTCCTCCTATGTGCAAGCAACGGCTGAGTGATCTTTATCCCTTGTTAAAACATTCTTTTGTGTGCTGCCAAGTGGTTAATCCTTATTGGCTAATATTATTATGTGAGCTAAATATATCCAAGTGTGACTATTATGTTAATCAAGCTTCGCTTAGTTAACAGATGCTTTTGAACGATCATTTTGACTTTTCAATGTCAAACCTGATCAAGATAAATACTTTTTTTTTGTGGATTTTATGGTTTCTAGCTAGATTAGAGGGAGATTAAGATAATGGACTGGTTGCCTAGAATTAAATGGAATCAATCAATTGTTGTCTGCTTGTCCCTTGTTGCCTGAGAGATGATTAGTGACTGTTAATGAAAATGCCTCGTTGTTGCCTCTGATGGAATAGTGATCAGCCTTCTCGGATTGTCTCTTGTTGTCTATTAAAGATTTACTCCCTCTAATCACCATTTGGTATTAAGACAAGTTCTTAATTCCTAATAGCTAGTGTTCCAATATTAAAATGTCTCCCGAAATGCGGAGACAAACATTTTAACCTTAACACAGCATTTCTTTGTCTTTATTGTTTATTTCGCAGATAAAGAATAAGAAGATTGGGAGATTTGTAATATGAAGATTTTAGATTAGGAATTGTTTTATTCCTTTTGTATCTTCTTTTATTTATTTGTAATTTGTGACTTTCTCTTTATGAGAATTCTACATACAATTAGATAATTCTTAATGTAATATATATTTTATGTCTTTATCTATTTGTAATTCTTCAATTGTGTTTTATATATTTGTTTGGAATTCAAACTCCAATCATGTTATTCATATTTCATTTGAATTCAAATTGTTCTCCCAAAAACAATGAATTCACAAAGGTCATGCCGAAATTTGTTGCACTCACATCGATGACTATCTCAATTCCACCGATGCAAGAGAAACCTCGATCACTTTGATAGTTTTAAACAAAAGCGCGAAAATTCCCCGGATTTTCTATGCATGAATGCAATGCACACATCTGTTTCCTCTCTTTTTGTAACCCCAAATACTAGGATATTACAGTCTCTACCCCTTAAACTAAACTTCGTCCTCGAAGTTTGAACTCTCTCACGTTTCAGAGTGTTGATATGACTTGTGCCGACTACGACTTTTCTCGAACTCCGTATTGATCTTACTGGATATAATTGAATATATCCCTTGTCCAGATCCTTCCTGGAATCCGTTAGGGTTTGTCTCTGAACCATGGTTCTTTCTTTGATTCTTTGATTTCTTCCCACTCTATAAGCTTATTTCCTTTCTCATTGAAGATTCAATGATTGAGACATCTTCTGATGCTGCTGGTCTTATTTGAAGGCTAATTTGATAATAAACTCCTAATTACTAAATAGGTTTTTGTTTTCCCTTACTACCAAAACTGCAATAATGGTACTTGGTAAGGTACTTAACATGGAATGGTCGTGATGGTTTATTTTCCTAAGAATGGATTAGACTCATTTAGTCCATCCAGTCATAGTTTATAGTTGATACCTATAACTATTTTGGGTTATTTAGGTTCCATGAAAGGAATCATTCAAATATACTTTAGTTTTGGTATAATCAATCTCCTTCGGTCTTTGGCCTTCTTGAGCTGTATTTGGTCTATGGTATTTTCTTCGTTCAACTTTATTAACCTTAGTTTACTTGAGCTTCCGTACTTCTGAGTAACTATTACTCACTTTCTCAAATTATAGTCCACTTCTTACTTCCTCGAGGTATGAACCTCGGCTTCTGGTCTGACATCCTTCTGAAAGTAGTGTTCATTAATCTTATGAAAATAAGATCGAACTTCCTCTCAGTTCAGATCTTCTTCTTATATCTTACTCAAAGTATTGAGTCGTGGTACATCCAACTTAATCTTTACTCTACCCCTTAGAGTTTTCTTATGGTCTTCAACTCCTTTTTTTCCAACTATTGGACTTATGATTAGAATATTGGTATAGGTCTTGTTTATAATTTATATTCCTCTAAGGTTTTGCGAAGAAACTTTGTGGTGTATCCACTCAATTGTGGACATCCAATGTGAATCCTTTGACTAAATGTTTATAGATCTAGCTATTTGGCTGACAAGATTTTTATTTGTTCACAATTTTTTTTGTTACAACTGATTAAATCGTGGACTATTAGTAATACCAACTGATACCAGCTGTGGTTATTATACCAACTGTGGCTATTTGATATTTAAAAATGTACTCTATTATAGGTCTTGATCAACTGGACGAGACATCTTCTACTCCATCTCGCAGTATTGATCTTATACCAATTGTGGTCTTCTGATATCAACTATGGTCTTCTTATGTCTGCTATGATTTCATATATCACCTTGCTTCATTCTGGGTTTATTTTGCAAGAAAACCACTAGCTGACACTATGATTATAGTATCCTAAGTGATTTCCCATGCATTCCCTCTTCTATGTTGACTATGGATCTGCTTCAGCTTCACCATAATCATTATATTTCTCACCTTCATGCTTTCTTTCGTACAAAAGTACTCCTCTGTTGAGGTAAGCATGAGTCTCTGATTGTACTTCATTCAGAGTATTGTGGTTACATCCCACAACTTTACTTCCTTTTTCTGATGAACCTTCATCTTGTCTCCAGAATCTTCAGAATTCGTCACTTCCTCACACGAATACCATTACCCTCTAGATCTATAGAATTAAGTAAGAACTTGATATAGCAACATGCATTTGCATACCAAAGTCAAACTTCATGTATGGATCTAGTCAAACAATGAAAATCCAATAAAATCCAAGAAGATTCAGCTTTGTGCTTATAATACACATCATCATAAGCCTGAATATACTAGTTGAGTAAGACATCTCTAAACATCAGGATGAGATGTGTAGTATATAACACCACATACGATAGGTTTATATCGTGATACTTAGCACGAATATATGGAATTCTACTATTTGTTTCAACCTTTACCTTAATTGCACATTTGCAATGAGATAAGCTTGAAACAAGTTGGTCTAGGATAGTTAAGGTTAACCTAATTTTATTTGGAAGTACTAACTTAGCTTCCATTTTGTTGAGGACTACTTCAATGATATGTCTGGTTCTAAATTTGCTACTCTAAACACATACCATGGAAATATAGCTCCTACACTTCCAAGTGTTTATATTATCATAAAACTATGGTCATGATGTGCTTGGCACACTTCCCATGGTTTTGGAACATAATTCTTGCACTATTGGTGAACACCTGACTTCTTATTGTACTTCTCCTAAATGTTTATGATGTTCTATTCCATCACATAATGATTCTCAGATGAATCATATATGATTACTATCTCTAATCAGTAAGTAGTCATGTTTTATTTCTATTTCTCTTCCTCACTTCCCATGATTGACTCATCATGGTTTATACTACCTTATATGACTTACATTTATCACTTACTATCAAATGTTCCACAAGTCTGGATAATTTACTTACCCATTACTGGTATTGGTTTACACCTTCTAATAGGATATTTTTCCTATACATATATCTTCATTACTTGATATCACTCCTATTACAGGTCTGGATAACTCTTACTTAATCATGACATCTGTTGGTACACATCTTCCAATAGGATATCTTCCTTATGGTTGTATACTCTCTTTGGACTACCATGTATTGTATACCAACTGTGATCTACTCATCTATTGTTTAGGAACTTAATTGTGTACTAGATATTTGGGATTAGCTGACTAACTTTGCTTTATCTTGGTAAGTTAGGTAAGAAATGTTGACTCAAGTGTGTCAGGATTATTCTCAAGTGAATATCCATCTCAAGTCATAAGAATTTATTTGGTTTACCTAAGACAACTCCCTATAGACACTACCAATCCTATAGGTCTCCTTTAAAGGGTTTTAATCCTAAGGTCAAAGCATTGGCTCTGATACCAACTGTGGTGACCCGGCATACCACTGCATGGTGTAGTATGCAAGTCTAATATAACACCAATGAAACACCGTTCCACTAGTATTATAACACTCAGAGTGGTACAACAGAAACATATGCGGGTCCAAGGCATGTCTATAGAATTACAACATTGACTCTATTACATAAGATCAGCACAGCCTCCTACTTTACAATGAGGTAAATCGCAAATAAACTCCAGAAGAACGACTCGTAGTCTAATTCTATCACGAACTCTATTTGTAGAGTATTTGATTAGCTATAGAGGCTAAGAATAGATTCTAGCTAAGTAGGAGCTAGGTTGAGGAAGCTAGTTCCCTTCTATGGCTAAACTAGGTTTTCTCCTTGTTGGATGTGGTATCTGACTCCGCTGATAGGGTTCTGTCTCTTGATGTAGTTGTTGACTCCTCGGCCTTCGAGTTGCACTGTAGATCCTCCTTCGATGCCTCCATATCTAAGCAGGGGATTTAAGAGTGGGATGAGTACGAGCGTACTCAACAAGTTCATTATAGGAAAGAGGTGTTTAATGCACTAGCTACGGCATTAGACCAGAAAGTCTAATACCAATGCAGATTTTCATAATCATTTCTTCAAAGGGTTGCTTTTATTCAGAAGAACTATGTCCGTCAGCCTTCACCGGTTTACTAGAACTTCATGGAGCTCCTTTCCGGCAGCGTTCGCAGTTCCATATCCCGGAACGAGGAGTGACAGGTCACGGTTCTTTACACTCTGCGAGAGGTGTGTTGCTTTACCCATAAGAGATCTTAACCTTGGTGCCAACCGAGTCTAGTTCTCGTCCACACTTCCTTTGGTGTGAGGCCCGGTATAAGGTCTAGCCAATCATGTTCCTCCGCTACCTCGAACACCCACCCTTTGTTGCATGCGCCGACCCTGGGTCCACGTCGGTCCCATTATTCCTGTAGATTTCAAGGTGGACCCTGACCATGACAACAGTGCTGGGCTCTACCATACACTCCTACGCCGGTGGCTGCAACCCATCATAGACCGCAATACCGTGGGGACTTAAGGCTTCCCCAGCCTACCGCTTGTTCTTCGAATGACAAGTGTCTACGGACTATGCCGTGGGGACTTAAGGCTTCCCCAGCCTACCGCTTGCCACCGACAGATACAAGTGTCTACGGTAAAGCGCATCCGTTGATGAACGAGAGGTGGAAACACTTTTGACTACTCCGTCCCACTCCGGATCTTATGGTTAACACGGGTATTACGGCACAAGAATCATCGGCGACATTTGTTGTTTAATCCTAGATGGATATAAACCCTTGCAATGGAACCTCCACCATATCAACACAATCCATGGTTCCATTGCCCACCACATAGTCATATTCATAGTTATGAAAGTAGTGGTTTTGGTTTTTATGCAATAGTGATAATTATAGTACTTTGCAAGTAATTTGATAAAGATACTCAAATGACATGAGCAAGCGATGAACTTGCCTCTCTTGACTGCAAGATTATGCAGACAAGATCTTCGATACGCAATAACTCCAAATTCTGAAATAGCATCATCGTCTGGTAAGGACGATGTTAAAAGGTTGGCAAGGATGCAATATTGCATAAGTATGAGATGCAATCGCTCTAAGCGTGACCTAACCCCGATGATTTAGGATTAATGAGTTGTAGTGATTAGTTCAGGGTGTGTTGCACTTTTAGAGTGATTTTCAAACAAGGTTCTCATTAGGGTTGATTAACTTGGTGATATAAACAAGTAGTGCAATATATCACAATAATAACATTACTAGCACACAACAATAACATTAAGCATAAACTTAACATGTAATGAACAGCTGTTAGTTGTGGTACTACATGGCATGGTTAATGATTACTTATCATATACTTCAAAAGAATAACTTTTGAAGAACATGTTCCTTGATAAAGAACATGTATGATAATTAGGGTTGTGGAGTTCTATGGTTTATTATGGTTCTAATTGGGTTCTAGAGTAAGGATTAGGTGGATCCCAACGAAGTTGTAATCATCAATAGCCAAAGAGATATGGTTTTAGTGAAGCACATCTTAAGCAAATAATTATACATAAGTGCTATCAAGGTTGGTATACCTTGCTGATGATAGTCGGCTAGGGTTTATAGATCCTATTAAGCAAGGTTGATGGCTACTCCATATTTTCTTCAAAAGAAAAACTTTTGAAGAACATACTCCTTAAATAATAAGAAGTATCTTAATTAAGGTTGAGGTTGTCTAGGTTTTGCTATTGGATCCACTAAATAAAGAATAGTTGGTTCCTAAATAGAATTATTCATAATTATGAAGCACTTATAGAGTTTAGTGGAGTATGAGCATGTAATGCAAAATATGGGCATGGATGCTATCGGAGTTCATCACAATGGTGTAATGCTAAGTATGGATGATTAAGGATGCTGGTTTTGGTAATAGGATATAGGGTTTACCCTTGGTTGATCCTATTTGATCACCTTGGTTTGATGAGTATGCATACAAAGGATGCTAAATTATTAGAGATAGGGTTCCTATATTTGATATAGACATGAACAAGCATTTAGTTGCTAATTATGAAATTATGCATGAGAATAAAGTAGTATGGTTACATGTTATAACCTAGGGTTTAGGTTAAAAGCACCCTAGGGTTAATATGAATTAATGGATTAACATTATATATATATATTTTAGAAGACTTAATAAAATATGATAGATACTATTAGGGTTTAGTGTTTCTTTTTAATTAATAGTAGAAGTAAGGATCAATTAGGATTTTCATATGATTAAACATAATTATCAAGAAATATTTGTTGTTTCATATGGCATTTTAATGTAAAGTAATATCTAACATTTATTTATGTGAAGAATAGAAACAAGAGAATTACTCGGTTAGTGTTTAGGTTTTAATAGTTTAAGATTTAAAGTTCTAAAATTTAGGAATAAAAATCTATATTATTTTCTTTTAGACTTTATATGATTTGTTGTTACTTTTTCTGTTTAGGAATTTTCTTTTGTCAAAAAAATTTTCTATTTGGATTATGATTATATCTTTCTTTTATTAAATATATTTCTTAAAGAAAAATAAGCCAAAAAGGCTAGTTGGGCTGAGCCCAATTGATCCAGATGGATCAACCGACCGAGTCAGCTCCCCTTGTCGATCAGCCCCGAACCGACCCACCCCTCTCTCTCTCTCGTCGTCCTCTCCTTCTCACATTTTTCACGCACGCGAACGCTCCCATGGCCCCTGCCGGCTACCGCCTCGCCGATTTTCCCCGGCCATCACCGGCTCCTCCCGGCGTTGGAGAGATGGGGCTTTGGTCCGCCTCAAGGTGCTCTACACTTCCCCCTCTTTGATTTGATTCCCGTGGCCTTGGTTGCTCGCCCCCGTTTGGGAACCCTAGCTCGTCTCCGACGTGACTCCGGACGGTCGCCACCTTCTCCGGCGCCACCGACACATGGCGTTGGTCCGCCACTCCAAGCTCTCCAACCTCCCCCACCTCAATTTATCTATCGCCGACCCGTCGCGCACGCGCACGACCCTTGAAACCCGACCTCGTCGTCGGTGTGATTCGGCCATCGCCGCCCCCCTTCAGCGCTGCGGCCCGACTCATGTGGCTCCGCCTCCTCGGCTCTTGGTCTGATGTTGCTGGGACGGTGGGGTGCTGGCGCTGTGGTGCCTACCTTCGGTGAACTGATGCTGCGGTTTGATGGGGTGCTGCTGATGTGCTCGTGGTGATGCGATGTTTGGACGTGATGCCGCCCTCTACCTTGACGCCGGCGGGATGGCGCCATGGACGCAACCCCGGTGTCGGTCTCTTCCTCTATTCGTCTGCACCACTGTGAGCTATTCCCCTCTCTCCCTCTCTCTCTGTATTCTCTATAACTATGAATTTGTTGGCCAAGAACCTGTGTGTGCTTGGCCAGATTATGGCATATGCTTGGGAGTGCTATTGATGTGCTATATGACTTGTAAATTTACTAGTGAGTTATATTATATGCTTAAGATGGGACCTGCAACTACTAGCTGCTGCATATACATTGTATTGTTAACTGAAGAAGTTCAGTTTTACTGTTGTTTAATCGTATTGGATGACTTCTGGTGAGTTAATCTCTCCCAATATCTGTTCATGGCTATATTGTTTGGACTGCACCATTATTACTGCTCCATACTTGTGCTTAATATGATGCCTACAGTTACTACACCTACTTGCATAAGATTGGTAATTTATATGTGGAGTGAAATGCTTCCTTTTTGGATGGATTAATAATCCAAAGCATGTGTAGTTTGTGGTGGCCTTAGTTTGACCAAACTGAATGTATAATTTCAATTAAATGATTTGGTTACATTTGTGTTTATCTCAAGGATGTATTGAGATATGGCAGTATACCAGTATTGATGTGTACAGAGACCTTATTTACTTTGTGCTCTTCTTGGTACCTTGATTGTGAGCTTGTATGGTGGCTTTTCTGCTGGCTATATATATGATCCATTGATTTCCAGGAATTAATCCAGGGACAAGTTGATGTTACTTGGTTGCTATCTCTTTATAGTTTTGATTGATTAAACTGATAAAAACAGATCTAACTGGCTGCCTTGGTCTTGCCAGTGATGCAAAAGTCTGAGGCTAAATACTTTATTAAGAACAGATACTATTTCTTTTGGTTTGTTTAATTCTATGATGAACTAGCATAGCACTTCTATGCTAATCTGAGAATCATCTCTCCTACCAATTTTCTGTGAGCTATTATCGATAAGAACAGATGCTTGCTTGATCTTGTGGCCTTGCCAATGATGCAAAGACTGAGGCTAATATTTTTGATAAGGCAAGATGCAATTTATGCCCAATAAACTCTATGACGAGACTAGCATACCACTTGTATGCAAATCTGAGAGTTCCCCATACCAAAATGCTTTGAACTAAACCAAAATTAATATATGCTAGATGATGATCTTAAAGATCAACCTGCTGTAGCAGAGTGGACTAGCTTGTGGTGATGCTGTTCTGGTGGTGAACCTTGATCAGCTGTTACTTGTGCTTGTTGCCATGTTCCTCCTCTCCTTCTCCTTCTTGATCTCCTTCCTATTGATCTAGTTGCTATGTGACTGGTTGGCTAGTTCTAATGTTGTCCTACCCAACGGATATGTATGCGTGTGGGTTCGGATATCAACATCTGAGTTGCTGGTGTTTTTCTTTCAGTTCTTGATCTTCTGGTGGATCCTGCTAGTACAATGGATGGCTAGCTGAGCTGATGATACACCTGTGTGCTATAGAAATGGTTGGTACTGTTTTGGCTAAGGGAAAATATCATATGGCCGGGTGTCTGTTGTTGGCTTTTATACTACTGGACTACTTGCTGTGTGGTGGACAGCACACAGGTTGCATGTAGTGATTAAGGTGCTTGCAAGTGGCCCCTTTCTCCATGTGGATGTTAACAAGTTGGTTTAGTTCTCCTCCTAGTGCAAGCAACGGCTGAGTGATCTTTATCCCTTGTTAAAACATTCTTTTGTGTGCTGCCAAGTGGTTAATCCTTATTGGCTAATATTATTATGTGAGCTAAATATATCCAGTGTGACTATTATGTTAATCAAGCTTCTGCTTAGTTAACAGATGCTTTTGAACGATCATTTTGACTTTTCAATGTCAAACCTGATCAAGATAAATACTTTTTTTGTGTGGATTTTATGGTTTCTAGCTAGATTAGAGGGAGATTAAGATAATGGACTGGTTGCCTAGAATTAAATGGAATCAATCAATTGTTGTCTGCTTGTCCCTTGTTGCCTGAGAGATGATTAGTGACTGTTAATGAAAATGCCTCGTTGTTGCCTCTGATGGAATAGTGATCAGCCTTCTCGGATTGTCTCTTGTTGTCTATTAAAGATTTAGTCCCTCTAATCACCGTTTGGTATTAAGACAAGTTCTTAATTCCTAATAGCTAGTGTTCCAATATTAAAATGTCTCCCGAAATGCGGAGACAAACATTTTAACCTTAACACAGCATTTCTTTGTCTTTATTGTTTATTTCGCAGATAAAGAATAAGAAGATTGGGAGATTTGTAATATGAAGATTTTAGATTAGGAATTGTTTTATTCCTTTTGTATCTTCTTTTATTTATTTGTAATTTGTGACTTTCTCTTTATGAGAATTCTACATACAATTAGATAATTCTTAATGTAATATATATTTTATGTCTTTATCTATTTGTAATTCTTCAATTGTGTTTTATATATTTGTTTGGAATTCAAACTCCAATCATGTTATTCATATTTCATTTGAATTCAAATTGTTCTCCCAAAAACAATGAATTCACAAAGGTCATGCCGAAATTTGTTGCACTCACATCGATGACTATCTCAATTCCACCGATGCAAGAGAAACCTCGATCACTTTGATAGTTTTAAACAAAAGCGCGAAAATTCCCCGGATTTTCTATGCATGAATGCAATGCACACATCTGTTTCCTCTCTTTTTGTAACCCCAAATACTAGGATATTACAGTTTACTAGTGATCTTCCTATAATTTCATGTGGGGAATGATATCTACTTATCATATAGGTTTTAACATATGGCTTACTCTTCTATTTCTCCAAAGTATGGTCATGGCACTATCATGAGCAATTTGTTCTCAATGGCTTGTACTCCCAATTCTTAGAGTATATGATCATTACCCAATGGTGATGATCATGCATGGTATGGGCTTCCTTAAGTATCACTAAAAATATTTAGATATGGTTATTCCAATTACCCCTCTCACTTCACAAGGTCTTGGATAAGGATGGCAATGGAGCGGGTTTGGACGGATATAGGAAAACCAGATCCATGCCCAAATCCATCACCCTCGCTCTGCCCCGCCCACGAAAGTATCCATGGGCATGGATGTCGCTCCAAATCCAAATCCGATGGATACCGGATATCCATGGATATCCATGCCCATAAAATTTGAGTACCATTTCAGCAATATTTCACTTGCATTTCATAAATAATAAGCTAACATGAATATTTCGGCAGCATTTCGACATTATTTTAGTAGCATTTCAGCCATAATTATATCGACAATTCATAGGAATATCAAAGCAACAATATATCACATTACTGAGGAGGCGGAGCAATCAACGAAGATCCACAGTCAATGCGGCCGGCGGAAGCCCTACCAGCACAAGGCGGTTCCGTGATTATTTAGAGTATAAAATCATCAAGGCTTAAATTAAGGATTTGGTGATTTGGGCCTAAAAAGAACATCCAATCGTAGGTAAAATTGCATGTGTCACTGGCATGTGGGTCGCACATGTCTGCTGGATATCCATCGAATATCCATGGAGCAAAAGCTCTGCCTGTGCCCGCTCCATGAATTATCGGATATCCGCCCCATAAAATCCGTGGACACAACCAACCCTCCATACCCGTGCCCGGCGGGTCGAATATCCGTGGATACCCGGATCCGTGGATAAAATTGCCATCGTGAGTCTTGGATTATAATCTATGGTTCTACTCAAGGAATGATGATGTGATTAACTAAATATGTGGTTTGCCTAAGAATTCTACCTTGCTAGCTTCTGTAGCTTGTTCTTCAGGAAATCTGATAAACCTGCATCTTGTGGCATGCCTCCACCTCCTAGCTGCTTCATCTTGATCCTAACTATTTTATGGAGTGGCTTAATGTGTTGGTCTTCTTGCATCAAGGTGCAAGATGGTGAAATGGATGAAGTGTGATGCTCCTTTTTTAGGCTTGGGCATGCTCTAGTAACATGACACATGGGTGGATGACTCTTGCTTTAAATTGATGAATAAGGTGCTTGGTGTCATGCTCTCATCCATAGCAATCCTTTAAGCATGAGGTGGCATAGCTTAGGATTCAAGCTATGTAGATATTTTCATCCTATGTGGCATTGAGATTATCCTCTCATGTGATTTATTTTTGGATAGCCAAGTGGCTTTTGTTACTAAATATCTTGTGAATGATTTTATGCTTGTGGTTGAGTCACTATATCATATGTGATTGTATTTATATTATTATTGGGATCAAAATGTCAAAGATAAGGATTATACCCCAATTTTGAATGGTGATGTTTGATTTCACCAAGGCATGATCATATGAGTTTCAAAATACTCATAGTTTATTTTATTCAAATAGTTTGAACTATAATTCGTAATTTAAACGAATTTAGTTTTGTGATATTCCACATATTTAATAAATTATGATTGAAATCAGAAGGTGTGGCTTTTATGCACTTAGGTCCTTGTGTTTTGCTATATTTGGTATTTAGTTTTAAAGTGAATTCAATTGTACCTCAAGGTAGTTTCTTAACTTTTAAATGTTAATACTTTAGAGTGTGCTTCTTATCTCTTTAATGGTTATATACCTCTCCCATCTCTATGGTTTAATGATAAGCTTTTGTTGGTGTTAAGTTCAGGAGTTAGTTCAAGAAATACCATGAGGTTCATGGTAGGAATATTTATTTGTTAAAGACATGGAAAAGATAAGTCAAGAGTAATTCTCTCCATTTCTTATTGTTAGTTGATTTCCAATTGAATAGAATTTTCTTATGTTATGGCAAGGAATATCATGTTGTGATCTTTAATAAGATCAGGTAGTTGATCATTGAGTAAAGTGTTGTTGTGTTGATTATTAGTTCCATTTGATCTAACCCCTTAGATCAAATTATCTCTACCCAGATCAAGGTTTTAGCAAAGTCACATTGAGGTTTATAGCGCTTGACTTGATGAGCTACTTCCATTCCACCAAGGTCAAGTGAAACTTCGATTCATCGTGACTTGTTTTACTTTAAAGCGCGAAAATTCCCCAGATTTTCTATGCATGAATGCAATGCACACATCTGTTTCCTCTATTTTTGTAACCCCAATACCTGGGATATTACAGGCTGGTATGAACTCTATTTGTTTTCATTTTTGTACATATACTCATCCATGTGAGCATGCTTAGTTGGTTCATGTGAGGTATATGTTATTTAAGAAAGTTTAGTAGTTCATGATCTCTCATGTTAGCTCCAATCTATTAATATGAGTAGCATGTCATGGATGTTTGCTTGCATTGTTTTATTCATAAGTAAGTATGGCATTGTGGTATCCTCCTCTCGAATAATTCATTTATATCGACTTGGCACATGCTCACGCATGCATATGACTGAACAAAAGTCAATTAAGCCTCAATGATTTACATTGCTTCAGAATTCTTGTATCACTTTTATGCCTCGGTTAATTTATTTTGCCGCAAGCATGATTATGACGATTCATTGCTCTCTTGATTTTTCGCTCCCTAGTCTTTTGCTAGCCTTCACTTGTACTGAGCGGGAACGCTGCTCGTGCCTCCAAACACATGAAAACCAAGTTATTCCGGAGTGTCCACCATAAATACCTATGCATGGCATTTCAAACCATTCCAAAGTAAATTCTCATGCGCTACCTTTAAAATCTTCAAAATGCTTCTTAATTTGTGTTAATGTTTCATAGCTCATGAGGAAGTATGTGGTGTTTAGCTTTCAACCTTGTCATTTACTTTTGACGGACTCTCATATGGACTAGTGGCACATCCGCTTATCCAATAATTTTGCAAAAAGAGCCGGCAATGGGATTCCCAGGTCCCGAATTAATTAATTTAAATAGACACTCCTCCATGGTTTGTGATTGTTGGACGGCACCCGAAGGATTCGGTTAGCCATGGCTTGTGTAAGCAAAGGTTGGGGGAGTGTCATCATCATAATAAAACTAAACTAAAAAGGCACTCCTTCATGGTATGTGATTGTTGGCAGGCACCCGAGGATTCGGTTAGCCATGGTTTGTGTAAGAAAGGTGGGAAGGAGTGCCACATAAACATGCAAATAATTCATGGGAGCCGCTCTTGGGAGTCCGGTTGGCGAGGTAGTTGGTGTACCCATTACCATTCGTTGACAACAACAAACACCTCTCAAAATAATTTTACTCCTGCTTTACAAACGAAAAGCTCTAGCGCATGTTAATCCCTGCTTCCCTCTGCGAAGGGTCAATCTTTTACTTTTATGTTGTGTCTCCATCCTTTCTTTGAGCACTTTCTTGAGAGCACAACTGTCATTCTTAGTGTAATATGCTTGTCTCAAAATATGATTGATTGTGGTATAACTTTGATGCTTTTATCTTTGACAATCACTACTTCTAGTCTTTCTATGAACTCCGGAGGTGCCCGGGCATTTATGTTTTGCCGATCAAATACGGGCAAGCGAGATACCACTTTATCATACTCTTTTATGAACATTGCAATCCTGCTTATATACATGATTCATGATGCTTATTATTAATTGTTGGTACCTCTTCATGATTGACATAGCTGTTAGATGATCTTACTTGCATGTACCTTATTATGAACTGCTCAAGTATTAGCCATATCATGAGAATATATACATCATATGAGCAAATGTGTTCGTGAAAGTTCTTTTATCGCTCAGTTGTTAACTGAATTGCTTGAGGACAAGCAATAAGCTAAGCTTGGGGGAGTTGATACGTCCAAAACGTATCTACTTTCCCGAACACTTTTGCTATTGTTTTGCCTCTAATTTGTGTATTTTGGATGCAACTAACACGGACTAACGCTGTTTTCAGCAGAACTGAATAGGTGTCTCGTTTTTGTGCAGAAATCCAACTTTCGGAAAAATCCTCGGAATTTTGACGGAAGGCCCTATTTTCCCGAATACTGACGGAGCCAGAAGGACAAATCAAGTGGAGGCCCGAGGGCCCCACACCATAAGGCGGCGCGGCCTAGGGGGGCCGCGCGGCCCTATGGTGTGGCCCCCTCGGCTGGCCTCCGACGCCCTCCTTCGGACTATTTATCGGCCTCGACCTAAAAACGCACGGAGAGAAGTCGAAGTCGCCAGAAACCCTCCAGAACGCCGCCACATCGCGAAACTCCGTCTCGGGAGCCAGAAGTCTCCGTTCTGGCACTCCGCCGGGACGGGGAATTGGAGGAGATCATCGCCGCCATCACCGCCAACGCCTCTCCATCAACCAGCCATGTTTCCCCCATCCATGTGTGAGTAATTCCCCCGCTGTAGGCCGAAGGGGATGGTAGGGATTGGATGAGATTGGTCATGTAATAGCATAAGAATGTTAGGGCATAGTGCCTAGTGTCCGTAGATGGTACTTTTATGATATTGTTGCAACTTGTTATGCTTAATGCTTGTCACTAGGGCCCGAGTGCCATGATCTCAGATCTGAACATGTTATTGATTCATGAAGATATTCGTTGTTTATGATCTTACCTCGCAAGTTGTATACACATGTCGTCGTCCGGAACCAATGGCCCCGAAGTGACGAAATCGGGACAACCGGAGGGAATGGTAGTGACATGAGGATCACATGTGTTCACGGAGTGTTAATGCTTTGCTCCGGTACTCTATTAAAAGGAGTACCTTAATATCCAGTAGTTTCCCTTGAGGCCCGGCTGCCACCGGTTGGTAGGACAAAAGATGTTGTGCAAGTTTCTCATTGCGAGCACGTACGACTATAATTGGAACACATGCCTATTGATTGCTTTGTACTTGGACACCGTTTTATTATTATCTGCAAATGCCCTGCTATGATTTTTACATGAGTTTCTCTCATCCATGCAACGCCCGTCATCCGTCCCCGTGCCTACAGTATTTTAATCCTGCTGTTTACTAAAATCACTACTGCTTGTCTTTGTTACTCTCTGTCTGTTATTTCACTACCGCCATCTGCTATAAAACTGCTACTACTCGATAAACTCTTGCGAGCAAGTCTGTTTCCAGGTGCAGCTGAATTGACAACTCCGCTGTTAAGGCTTTCAAGTGTTCTTTGTCTCCCCTTGTGTCGAATCAATAAATTGGGTTTTACTTCCCTCGAAGACTGTTGCGATCCCCTATACTTGTGGGTCATCAATGAGGAGTAGAGCTCGAGGGAGGAATAATGTAGTATAGCTGGTATTGTACTAAGACGTATTTTAAATTCCGTTGGCTTGGGCTTGGAGCCAAATAAGTGGTTATACACACCACATGTAATATATGTGTGTAATGTTATGTTATATATGGTGTATATACATAATAAATGTTTGCTTTGGATTTGCTTCTTGATTTCATTGTGTGACTAGTACTGGGCAATGAGTTGAGCTCAGAAAACAATTGCATGGTGTAATTATGAGTAATCGCTCTTTGTTACAGGACTAGTGGGAAATGGCGTTAGTCGAAACCGAAGAGGCTAGAAGAGAGCGGGAGGCGAAGGAAAAGGAAGAAGCAGATGCAGTAGCCAGAATGGAGAATGCACCACCACGACCACATCCTATGATGCATCCAGATTTTCAGCAATATATGAGATCAATGGAAGAAGATAGGAGAAGATACCAGGAAAGCCAAAGCAAGAACATGCAAGATTTCTTTGCTCATGTCCTCAATGACAGGGGCAACGAAGGCAGAGGTGTAACCCTATTAGACTTTCTGAATGCAAGACCACTACCTTTTGCATCGGCTCCAGAACCAATGGATGCAGAAGATTGGTTGATGGACACAGAAATGAAGCTAAGGACCGTTGGATGCAATGATGAGGAGAAGATCAGGTATGCCACCTATCTGCTTTCAGGACCAGCGGCATCATGAAGGAAGAATGTCGTCGCAGTACATCCTCCAGAAAAGGTGTTTACCTGGGAGGAATTTAAGAAGAAGTTTCGGGAAGCTCATGTTCCGGAGAGTTAAAGAAAAGGGATTTTGACGAACTACATCAGAACACTGCACCAATCATGCAGTATGTTCGTGATTGCAACAGACTATCGAGGTATGCACCTGAGGAGGTGAATTTGGATGAGAAGAGAAAGAAAAGGTTCATGAAAGGAATGAATCCATACATGAAGAGGCAACTGAGGTTGGCACGGACGGCGGAATTCCAGGAACTGATTGACGCGGCAATCACTTTCGAGGATGACTACAAGCAGGTACAGGAGGATAGGAGGAAGAGGGCTCGCATAGAGCCATGGAAATACCCAGTTACGAAACCAACACCAGACATGAGTTTCAAATCACGGTTTCGACCAACCGGTAACCAGTATAACCGTGGAGGTCAGAACCAGAACCCAAGAAACCAGATCATATGTCACAGCTGTGGCAGAGAGGACATGTGCAGAAGGACTGTCATAAGCCCAGGATCATATGCTATGGTTGCGGGAAGGATGGACACATCAAGCCAGAGTGTCCGAACAAGGCATCGTGGAGTGGACAGAACTCAGGAGGAGGACGAGCCGGAGGTGGAAACAACAAGAAGAATGGCAAACCGTATGGAAAGCTGAACTGCACAACCTTGGAACAAGCTGGACAGTCGGATCAAGCAGTCCTAGGTACACTCAGCATTCTTACTCATCCTGGAAAAGTATTATTTGATACGGGAGACACTACATCATTTCTTGCACGGGAGTTCGTGGAAAAATGCGGGATTAGATGTTCTATGTTAGAATATCCCATAACTTTCTTATCTGCGGGGGGGACGATCTTAGTAACCCACGTGAAAGAGGCGCATGTCATGACCATATGTGACTGTGTATATTTTGCGGACCTTTTCATCATTCCCATGAAAGATATATCAGTCATCCTAGGGATGGATTGGTTGACAGAGAATGGAGCAGTGATTAACTGTGGTGACAAAGCAGTATCACTCCGCAATTCCATTGGAGGACAGATAGTGTTTCAGGGAGACAAATATACTCAATTGGAGATAGGATTGGATCTTAATAACATGAAGGAGGTGAAAATTGAAGAAAATCCATGTAGTAAATGAGTTTCAAGATGTATTTCCCAAGGAATTACTGGGTATGCCACCCGATAGAGAGATAGAATTCACCATTGACCTGATTCCAAACACCACACCAATAGCTCAACCACCTTACAAGATGGGACCAAAGGAGTTAGTAGAGTTGAAAGATCAGATTGATGAACTGGAACAGAAGGGATTTATTCAAGAAAGTGTGTCACCATGGGTACACCAGTAATTTTTGTGGATAAAAGAAATGGAGGCAAGAGAATGTGTGGAGATTACCGGAATCTCAACAATGTAAAAATCAAGAAAAAGTATCCTTTACCCAGAATTCAAGATCTTTTCGATCAAGTTCAAAGAGCAGGAGTCTTCTCGAAGATAGATTTGAGGTCAGGATACCATCAAATCAAGATTAAGAAGGAAGATGTTCCAAAAACAGCTTTTGTATCAAGGTATGGACACCATGAATACTTGGTTGTACCATTTTGACTAACAAATGCACCAGCTATTTTCATGAATTTGATGAACAAGATATTCATCAAGTACTTGGACAAGTTCGTGATAGTCTTCATTGATGATATTCTGATATATTCCAAATATAAAGAAGAACATGCAAAGCATTTGAAGATAGTTTTGCAGATCCTAAGAGAACATCAGCTGTATGCTAAGTTTAGCAAGTGCAAATTTTGGTTGGATAGTGTCGAATTCCTTGGACATGTCATAACCAAAGAAGGGATAATTGTAAATCCAAGCAAGGTTCAGTCTGTATTGGAGTGGAATTCACCCAAGAATGCGAAGGAAATAAGAGGATTTCTTGGAATGGTAGGCTACTATCGAAGATTCATCGAGGGATTTTCGAAGATTGCAGGACCAATGACCAACTTACTCAAGAAAAATACTCCATTTGTGTGGACTGATGAATGTGAAGCGAGTTTTCAGAAACTCAAGGAGAAGTTAACCACAACACCAGTGTTAGCAGTTCCATAACCTGGAAAGGATTACACGGTATATTGTGACGCTTCCAAGAATGGACTTGGATGTGTTCTGATGCAAGACCGTAAGGTAATAGCCTATGGGTCAAGGCAACTGAAGCCACATGAACATAACTACCTAGTACATGACTTAGAATTGGCGGCAGTCGTGTATGCTTTGAAGAGTTGGAGACAATTTCTTTATGGATCCAAGTGTGAGCTATACACAGATCATAAGAGTTTGAAGTATTTCTTCACTCAAAAGGAATTAAACATGAGACAAAAGAGATGGTTAGAGTTGATCAAGGACTATGAACTAACGATCAACTATACACCAGGCAAAGCTAATGTAGTAGCGGATGCTTTAAGCAGAAAGACTACCGATAACCAACCTACATAATGGGAGATTCCAAAGGAACTTCGAAAAGAGTTAGAGGAAGCTCAGATCTTGCTCATTCAAGATGATACCATTGGAAGTGTAGCAACTTTGAGGATCATGGATGCGATGTACTCGGATTTGAAATATGAGATCATCCGAAAGCAAGCAGATGATCCATTCATCCAAGAAGAACTCAAGAGAATCGAGGAAGGAAAACCATCTGAATTCCATGTTGGAGAGTTTGATTCATTATACTTTCAGAAGTGGATGTGTGTACCGGAAGTTAAGGCAATCATATTAAAAGAAGCACATGAAACACCTTACTCAATACATCCATGAAGTACCAAGATGTACATGGACTTGAAAGAGATGTTCTGGTGGAATAATATGAAAAGAGAAATAGCCAAGTATATCTCGGAATGTCATACATTTCAACGAGTCAAAGCCGAACATTAGAGTCATGTTGGACTACTTAAACCCTTGGATATTCCGTAATGGAAATGGGACGAAATCGAGATGGATTTTGTTACTGGTTTACCCATGACCATTAAAAAGTAGGATATGATATGGGTAATTGTTGATAGACTTACCAAGAGTGCTCATTTTCTAGCGGTGAATCAGAAGGATATTTTTGAGAAGCTTGTGGATATATATGTCAAGGAAATAGTTAGCAAACATGGAGTACCGAAGAAGATAGTCTCAGATAGAGGTTCGATCTGCACGTCAGCATTCTGGAAACAACTCCACGAAGCTCTGGGATCCAAGTTAGATTTCAGCACAGCTTATCACCCACAAACCGGAGGACAGACGGAAAGAACCAATCAAATACTTGAAGACATGCTTAGATCGCTCTAGACTTTGGAGGATCATGGGAAGACCATCTACCATTAGCAAAATTTTCATATAACAATAGTTACCAGAGTAGCGTTCAAATGGCACCGTATGAAGCATTATACGAAAGAAAGTGCAGATCTCCAATCTGCTGGTTCGAGACGGGAGAAAACAAGGAGTTTGCACCAGATTACATCAAGGAGAGACAAGGAGTCATCAAAATCATCAGGGGTAGACTTAAGATAGCTCAGAGTCGACAGAAGAGTTATGCCGACCAGAAGAGAAGATCATGGGAACCCAAGGTGGGAGACATGGTATATCTGAAAATTAGCCCAATGAAAGGACTCAAAAGGTTCAGAGTGAAAGGAAAGTTAAGTCCTCGATATATAGCACCATTCAAGATACTCAGTCAGAACCGAGGAACAACTTTTGAGCTAGAACTACCTAAGCAGTTGAGTTTGATTCACAACGTATTTCATGTATCTCAACTCAGGAAGTGTTTAAAGGCACTAGATGATCCAGTGTCGCATGAGGAGTTAGAGCTGCAATCAGACTTAACCTATGTCGAAAGACCGGAGAAGATATTGGAAGTGCATTGGAAGAAGCTAAGGAACAGGGCGATCAAATATTGCAAAATACAATGGCAGCATCATCCTGAGCGAGAAGCAACTTGGGAGAAGGAGGACGATCTCAGAAAATCCTACCCCGAGCTATTCAGGTACCTCAATTACAACTTCGGGACGAAGTTTCTGTTAAGGGGGAGAGGCTGTAATAACCGAGAACCTAGGATCATCAAAGGGTAGATTTAGAATTGGGATGTGCATTTCATCGCAAAACGAGGGAAATTTTCGCGCGTTATTGCAACTAAACCTAAGAGGGATCGAGGTTCTCTCTCAATTGCAATTAGGGTTAGGCAATGTGAGTTAAGAATTTCGACATGATCTCTTTTGAAACTTGTTTATTTGGGAGATGATTTTTGAATTGCCAAGTCATATTGAATTTAAAAATAAAAGAAGTAAAAGGTAAACAATATAGAAAATGAATTATGAATTCATAATTTAAATATATTTCATAATTCAAATATATTTCATAATTCAAATACACATCATAATTCAAATCACTTTGAATTTCAAATTGCAATATAAATATACAAATAATTCATAAAAATATGACACAATTATAAATGAGCTCATAAGGAAAATTTGAGCTTTATTGATATACACACACACATAAAATGTCTTTAATATATTCATCATACAAAAATTGGATGAATTATAAACAGAATAAAAAGAAGATTACATCAATTTGATCCTATACTAAAATCCTAAACTAATGTCTTGGAAGAATTGCTTCCTAGATCATTTCCATCCTTGAAACCTGCAAAATTAGAAAGAAGAATCTATACAGGGGGTTATATAAGAAAGAAACTAGACAAGGGTTAGAAACCAAGTCTCAGGGACACTTGTCCATGTCCAAAACCTGGACAGCACCAGGATAAGTTACAGCAGACCAAACCTGGACACACACATGGGCTCAAGTTTCACCAAAGTGACCACACAGCTCATGGAGCTGTTGTGCAACCAACAGCACAACAAGCACAACTTAGTCACCAAGCCAAGCCAGGCTTGTGTATCACAGCCAGAGAAGAACCAGCAGTGGGACTAGATTATCATTCACCAAGCAACCAGCAAGAAATAGTGCAGAGTCATCCTGTTCTTGCTCAAGAACAGCACCAACAACCACTGAACCCATTTATCCATTCAAATTCACCAACCAGAACTCAACAGAAGACATGGGGACATAAACAAGATCATCAGGAGCTAGGAGGAGAAGGACAAGTAACAAGATCATCAAGCAACTGCTCAACAGCAGTTGAGCTTAACCATCTAGGAGCTGGAACAAGGTATACTAAATACCTGGATAGGATCCACTGTATCCAATCCATCATTTCTACATGACACAAGTCATGGGATGAGCAGATGCTCATGGGTGATCATCACTTGGTGATTGACCAAGGATCACTGGCAGTAAAGAGAGCTACTAGAGCCTAAAACCATCCAAACACCATTTCTGTGCATATAAGCAAGAACAGTTGCACAGAGGTGCACACAAGCAAACACACATGCACAGATAGCACCAGTAGAAGGTTTACAAGTAATAGCAGCTACCAAGAACCACCTAGTGAAACCCTAGTCACTAAACCATCAGAAAACCCTAGATTTCTTCACATGCTAGCATAATGGCTTTCATATCAATTATGATTCCCTATTATGCAAGCAAAGGTGAGTAGCCAACAAGATCTAGCCAACTGTGTGAGCAACCAAGCAGTAGAAATGCTACTGAGGCCACATCAAATACAAAATCATCCAACTAACCACGAATATAAGTCATCATCATCCAGAAATGGATTCAGACTTGGATTATTTCGAAATTATCATGGAAATATCAAATCATGCATAGCTAGGCAAATAATCAACACTGCATAAGCAGTTCATCAATAATTAATCCATCCAGGCATGAATATATAAGAAATCCATGCATGAATCATGCAATAGCATCACTGTGAGGCAACATCAGCATGCACCATTGCATTCTAGCCACTGGATCAAGTCCAGTGAGCTATGGACAGCAACAGCAGCACACACAAAGAGACATAAGTATCATAAGCATGCATGAGTGACAACAACAGCTAGTAATCCAACCATATAGCAATGAATTAACCAATAATTAGACACTACCATATAATTGCTCAAGTAGATCAAGCATAAGACATAGCAGAGCATCACAGACAAGAAGTGATCCAAGGATTGGATCAACTGAAGCCTACACAGGGCATAGGTGAGCATCACTGACACCACAAGTGTCAGTAGTGCTAACCTAGGCCAACAACAAGTTCAATGAGCATATGAACAAGTCAATGAGCATATGAACAAGCCAATAAGCATATGAACAAGTCCAGAAGGCATATGAACAAGGATCAGTAAGCAATTGTATAGCATATAAGCATGAACACATAGGATGATCACATCATAGTGAGCCAGTAGGCATAGGAATAGCATCAGGAGGCTTAGGCGTAGAGCACAGCAAGGATCACATGCACATCAGCATAGCAGCATAGCAAGAACAAAAAGAACAGCAGCATGACAACACGGTAGCCTAGCAGCAGCATACGCAACAGAGTCGTAGGCACAGATCAAGAAGTAGTAGAGGGTGTAGAGGTAGAAGAGGAAGAAGAGGAAGAGAATGAGTACCTGGTGAACAACGAGGCGGCAACCATGGCAGCACGGTGGCACGACCAACCACGGCGGCGCCAGACCGCGACCAAGCAGTGCCAGGCCACACGCAGCACCAAAGAGGGCGGCGAACACCCAGGGTTGGCGAGGAACCACAAATCGACGGAGATCGCCACAAATCCATCGGCGACTGCATGCGTCACGCACGCGCACACACGGTCAAGTAAGAAATTGGCAGATCTACGCGGATGAGCCGACGCACAGTTGCGCGCTGAGTCGTGTGAGCACAACGGCGAGCCCTAGCTCGACCGGAGTTGGCCAGAGCAGGCGGCGGCCATGGTGGTGGAGACGTCACCACTGAATCGCCACGGGCGCTAGGGTTTCGTGAAAGAGAGGGGAACGGGAGAGAGTGAGGTGGGCCGAGGTGGTTCGGTTCCACCGAACCGTTTTTGGACAGGCTTAGTGGGCCGGCCAAATGGGCCATGTTGGTGGGCCAGCCCAATTGGGCCAAGGGGTATTTTTGTCTTTTCAGTTTTTACAATAACTTGTGAGTTCTACCAAATAATAATAAATGAAAAATACCTCTAAAAATCCAACAAAAATAGGTTTAATGAATAAGAAATTATTCCTAACACGAATAAAATAAGAAATGGAATTCACTTCAAAATTTCAAATTTTGAATTTTTTTGAATTTAAATATGAACTTTAAATTTTAAATTGCAATTTTCCTTGGATTTAGAAATCAAGGAAAATTCTTAATGAATTCAAATAATTGTTATTCAAATAGTTTCAAAAGGAATTCTATTATTCTAATTCATTTCTTTTAAAGATTAAGATGTTCCGAAAAGGGGAAATATCTTAATAATTCAAAATTCAATAATATTTCCAAATGAGGAAACCCTATTTTTTCAAATTCTTTATTTGAAATCAATATTTTCCAAAGTAAAATATCAACTAATTTTCAATTCTTTTCTTATTAGAAAAGGAAACAGTGTTAAAGTATTTAAAGGATTTATAAATTACCGCCAAAGGCACAAATACTTAACTCAAACCCTAAATCTTAATAATCATGTCGGGGTAAGGGATTCAACATGAAATAATGCATCCATGCATGCATCATTTGGATCTTATAACATTGTCTTTACCGGACAATGATGCTTCTTTATAGAACCCGAGGTCCAGGTTCCATCCAACACATCGAACTGCACTATCTTGCAGTCACCAGGCAAGTTCACCCTTGCTCATGCCATCTTTTTTATTTTATATGAATTTGCCCGCAAAAGTACTATACTTATCATTCTTGCATTAAAAACAAAATGTTACTTTTCCAATTATGAATCTGACTGTGTGGTGGGCAATGGAACCATGGTATGTGTTGATATGGTGGAGGTTCCATTGCAAGGGTTCTATTAATCTAAGACTAATCACCAATGCCGTCTAGTGATTTTAGCGCCATACAATTCGCGTTAACCATGAGATCTATAATGGCTCTGGGGAAGTCAGCTGTATCTTTTCCCTCTTGCATATCAACGGACTCACTAGTAGGAAAAGCCTTATAGGTGAGATCTTAGTTCTGTGGCGCACCAGCGAAAAATGCGCCACAGAAAGTTGTTTTGTGGCGCACCAGGCACAATGCGCCACAAAAATAGCTTAATTTTGTGGCGCACCAAGAAACCATGCGCCACAGAAACTTGGTGGGGGCCCACACCCTGCCACCCCCAATCATTGGTTCCACTATTTCTGTGGCGCATAGGACGGGGTGCGCCACAGAAATAATTGGTTCAGTGGCGCACTTGTTCTGGTGCTCCATACAAATAGTGGAACTTATATCATGCCGTACCCCCTCTCCTCTCCCTACCGCGCGCCCGTACGCCTCTCCGATCCCTACCGCCGCGCGCCGCCATGGTGAGCTCTGGCGTCGCTGTCGCCATCGCCGTCGCCGCCGCCTTCCTCTGCAAGGGTCGCATGCCGCCACGCTCCTCCCATCCCCGCCACCTGCAGCACAAGCTGCTACGGCGAGGAGGGGCCGCCGCGTTAAGGTGGAGGAGGGGTCGGCGTCGCGTCAAGGTGGAGGAGCCGCCGTGTCCTCCACCCCTGCCGTCGTCGTCGGTGAGCTCCTCCACCCCTGCCGTCGTCGTCGGTGAGCTTACTCCCCTCCCTCCCTCTTCCTCTCCCGCGCGAGCACAAAGTGCTCGACGAAATGCGCCACACAAAGGTTGTGCTACTAGGTTGTGCTGCGGTTGCTCGACGAAATTACTTTGTTGTGCTGTTGTTGCTCGACGAAATTACTTTGTTGTGCTGCTGTTGCTCGACAAAATTACTTTGTGTTGCTGTCGTGCTGCTAGTTTCTGTGAGCTGATGTCGGTGTTGTGCATGTGGTTCTTGCTGGAACTATTGCTTTAGCAAGAACAAATGCTCTTGCTCATTAGCTTAAGCATGAATGATGTGATGATTAACTGTGTAACGATACTGCCTTTATATGAACTATTTATGGTAATGTTTAAATAGGCATGTGCTAGGCTGGTTGCCTCTATATTATTGGATTGAGTGATATGGCTACTGCTTGTTCGCTCTCCAAATGTGTTGGTAGCTAGTGTGGGTTTGGAAAGTGGCATGTTAATCAGTAGGTGATTAATATATAATCCCTTGGTCTATACCAAGTGATGAATATATAATCCCTTTGGAGCATCTGCCCCATGCTATATATGTGTGTTTGACCATGCTTATGATGGATTGCTTGCTTGTTTGTCTTGCTGGTTGCATCTCAAAGTTGGACATTTGGTTGGTTTTGATGAAAATAGAGATATCCACAGTAGGGGATCATGTAATGAATGCCACTGTGGTATCCTTTGAAGAAAATGGACTGTTTCTGATGGTTTTAAAATGCTAGGTGGTGCTAGGTGATTCAGTTGGCTACCAAGGACTTGTCTCATCTGGTTAGCTGGGATATGCTATGTGTTCTTTCTTGTTTAATTAGGCATATCTGTCACTTACTGGATTTGCTGGTTCTTGTCTGGCCTCTCTTTTGCCAGCATCACTTGGTCTATACCAAGTGATGAATAATCCCTTTGGAGCATCTGCTCCATGCTATGTGTGTTTGAGCATCCCTGAATGTTAATATTTGTGTTGACCAACAATGTATGAGGCATTTATTCCATTTCTCTTGTGCATCGGACTTGTTGGTCTCACTTTCTTCCATTTTAATCATAGTAGGAACCGGATGAAGACCCCGATGCAAGCGAGCATGGTGGGTAGAGAGGAGGGAGCAAAGGAGGAACCGGATGAAGACCACTTTGTATCTCGAAATTGTGAAATTTGTATGAATTAAGAGTTGTATGTAAAATATTTGACACTTGCCACTATATATGTATCTCCATCGGGATCTAAGTAATGTGATGATGATGTCTATATTATATCTGTGCAATGTACATGCTATTTATATTATATCTGCATATTTCTGTATGTTGTTGTATATTGCTGTATATTGATGTATATAACCTGTATGTCTATAGCAGGCAGCACAAAATCGTGTATAATAC
Source organism: Lolium rigidum (assembly GCF_022539505.1). Classification (NCBI taxonomy): domain Eukaryota; kingdom Viridiplantae; phylum Streptophyta; class Magnoliopsida; order Poales; family Poaceae; genus Lolium; species Lolium rigidum. The sequence continues at coordinate 20,234,929 of NC_061508.1, forward strand.
GAGCAAATTCTGTGGCGCACTGAAAATCAATTCTGTGGCGCAACTTTTTCTGTGGCGCACCTAAGACCCAGTGCGCCAAAGAAACCTTAATTCTGTTGCGCATGTACAGGTGCGCCACAGAAACATTATTTTTTTGGCGAAGTTTCTATGGCGCACCCCCGTGCGCCACATAATCATTTTTTCGTGCGCCACAGATGAGGCTTTTCCTACTAGTGACTTGATAGGGCCTGGCTGGGTGTTGGGGATAACACTGCAGTAGGTTGGGAAATCCTTTAAAATCCCCATCTGTGTGGTTGAGGCTCTATCGTCTAAGAGGGATTGTCCATAGTACACCGGGGGTAAAGTCGTATGATCGGGAGATGTCTACCGGGGGTGTACGATGGACAAGAGGGTGGATATGCAAGGTCACAGAGAAGACAGTGATTGGCTTGGATCTTACACCTGGCCCCACACCAAGGAAGTGTGGACGAGAAATCCATCTCGGTTGGTATCAAGGATAAGTTCTCTTATGGGAAAAGTAACGTACCTCTGCAGAGTGTATCAAATTTGTGGCAGTCACTCCCTGTTCCGGGAAGGGAACTACGAACGTGGCAGGAAAGGAACTCCGTGAAGTTCTGTTCAACCTGTGAAGACTGACGGGCATAGTTTTCAGAATAAAATCAACCCTTTGAAGAAATGTTTCAAAACATGCATTGACCTAAGATTTTCTGATCAATGGTCGTAGCTAGTGCATCAAACACATTTTCTCTTTTGAGCTTGCTGAGTACCTCTGTACTCACTTTCTTTCGACACCCTTGCTAGACTGTGACAATGAAGTGGAGGCCACGGACGGAGCACCGGAAGGAGAATACGAGTTGGTCTACAAAGAACCTGATCTGTCCGGAGGAGTGAAAGGCGTGGACTATGGGATAGTCTACGGACCCGACAATAATGAGGCGGAGGAGTAGCGTCTTACCTTAGTTACCATAGAGCCAAGCAGCGTAATATCTTACCTAAATAAGTTGCTGAGCTCAGTTTACTATTTATGTTGGTCTGTAATAATACTTTAGTAGTACCCTAGGGTGTTCTCATCGGACCTGTGAGAATACCAACTTGTTAAGACTGTGATTGTAATATAATCTCGAGTGTTATGACCTGCAATTAATGTTTCTGTTGTACCACTCTGAGGGATGTAATATTTGCGAAGAAGTCCCTCATGAAGATCATATCAATGACTTGTATAGTACAACATGCAGTGGTATGCTAGGTCACCGCAAAAACCCATGCCCCCTACTCCTTCCTCTCTCTCTCCCCGTCTCCACTCTCACCCTCATATATCACATCAAACATCAGTGGATGCACTACCGCCAATGAATACACTGCATCGCCGTGAAAAGAAAGAGCGGAACCTAACACAGAGACGAAGGTGACACGGGCCTCGAGCATGATCAGCACCTGCATGGCGGCCCTGACCGCGACCTGCACGACGACCTCAACCTCGCGGAGGCCCTCTCTAATGGTTGTAAGCATCTCCACCATCTACTCTGATGCTCATTTTTCATGGACCTACACGGAGACAAACATTGTTGCAGATTGCAAATGACATGCACACTAGATCTGTTAGGGTAATTGCTAGGGTAGGGTTAAATTTGCGGATAAGTTGGGTTTGTCGCGATTTAGAAGAATCTGCTAATGGTTATGACAATTATAGCTTTGGCTTGCTTCGATCTGGTTGTGTTTTGCTTGCATGCACTACACATTATGTCTAGATCGGTTGTAGATTTTCTCTAAAATGGGATTAGTGTAGATGCGGGGAGGGGATAGGGTTTCTGCACAACCCATTTTCAAACAATTAATCGAGGCTAGTACTATATACATGTTACATAGACCGATAACTTTAGCATTGCACGTTCATATATGCAGCGAGGTGATCATCATTTAGGAAGTGTTCCACCCTTACCGAAGTGGTTTTGCTTAGTATTTACTAAATATTTGAGTATCACATATTTTTAGTGCAAATTGGACATGTGGCATTCGATATTTACATTTGGCCTATGATTAAAAAGAGGGTCACGAACTATGTGGCATTCGATATTTACATGTGGCATTCGATATTTACAGTTAGAGAACAAATATGACACATGTTCCTGGAAGTGAAAAATAGGCAAAACATGGAGTTCTTATTCTACAGAGTTATAAATTAAATAAAGGGGATTGTTGGTAAATCATCATAAATCAATGTAAAACATTGTATTGTCATCATATATGTTGCAAATATGTGGAAATTCATTCTAATAAAGGACAAAGTTCATGTATACATTTTACATGCATCAAGTGTCGGCTAAATTTGTTCTTGTTCCCACACCGGTTGTGCCCCAAAAAAGCTCCCAACAGAGAAAATGTAGCCAACAGTGTAAATGAAACACGCAGGGCACACTGGAGTCGAGCATAGGACACGCGGTGCACACGCCGGCATGCACGAGGTCGGTGGCCCTGAACTTGCTCGGGTGGAGGCAGGGCACAACCGAGGACCTGGTGCAAGGTTCACCGGCGATGCACAACATCAAAGGAATGTGATGGAGGAGGCCGGCGTCCTACTCCCTCCCTCCTCATACTGGATGCACAACAACGGGGAAGGGGATGGAGGAGGCCGAGGATTGGCACATGGCACACCAGCGTGGATGCTGCAGACCCCAACACGCCTTCCCCGAGCACGCCACACCTCACCTTGCACCAGCGGAGGAAGGGGATGGAGGAGGTCGAGGGTTGGCGCCTTGCACACCAACTTCGTTTTCCCCGAGATGCCACGCCTCGCCCTAGAACATCGGCCTCAAGCTCGCATCCCACATGGGCGTGCTAGTGCGCGAGATGGAGTCGGGTGCGAGCTCGCCTCCTAGACGATGTCCGAACTCAGCTTCACATGCCCTGGGGGCAGAGTATCGAGGCGCTTCCCTGTTCAGGATGCCGGAGTTGCAGGAGGATGGGGATTTAGAGCACGCTAGCCTCCGCGGGGCACGCAAGATCTTCACGTGCGGCGACCTTCCCTGCAGCGGAAAAAATGCTGGTGGTATCTGATAACGCGTGAAGCACACGTCCGTTGGGAACCCCAAGAGGAAGGTGTGATGCGTACCGCAACGAGTTTTCCCTCAGTAAGAAACCAAGGTTATCGAACCAGTAGGAGATGAAGGCCACGTGAAGGTTGTTGGTGAAGGAGTGTAGTGCAGTGCAACACCAGGGATTCCAGCGCCAACGTGGAACCTGCACAACACAATCAAAATACTTTGCCCCAACTTAACGGTGAGGTTGTCAATCTCACCGGCTTGCTGTAAACAAAGGATTAAACGTATGGTGTGGAGAATGATGCTTGCTTACAAAGAACAACAGAGAACAATGATTGCAGTAGGTTGTATTTCAGATGTAAAGAATGGACCGGGGTCCACAGTTCACTAGTGGTGTCTCTCCAATAAGATAAATAGCATGTTGGGTGAACAAATTACGGTTGGGCAATTGACAAATAGAGAGGGCATAACAATGCACATACATATCATGATGACTACTATGAGATTTACTTAGGGCATTACGACAAAGAACATAGACCGCTATCCAGCATGCATCTATGCCTAAAAAGTCCACCTTCGGGTTAGCATCCGCACCCCTTCCGGTATTAAGTTGCAAACAACAGACAATTGCATTAAGTAGTATGCGTAATGTAAAC